>NC_041218.1:85558157-85561750 GCF_002837175.3 Physeter macrocephalus
ACCGCAAAAAAAAAAAAAAAAAAAAAAAAAAAAAAAGTGAATGGATTAAATGCTCCAAACCAAAAGACACAGGCTCGATGAACGGTTATGACAAATAACACACAAGGGAACTCCCATAACGTTAACAACTGATTTCTCAGCAGAAACTCTGCAAGCCAGAAGGGAGTGGCACGATATAGTTGAAATGATGGAAGGGAAGAACCCGGCAAAGATCTCATTCAGATTTGACAGAGAAATCAAAAACTTTACAGACAAGCAAAAGCTAAGAGAATTCAGCACCACCAAACCAACTCTACAACAAATGCTAAAGGAACTTCTCTAAGTGAGAAACACAAGAGAAGAAAATGACCAACAAAAACAAACCCAAAACAAATAAGAAACTGGTAATAGGACCATACATATCGATAATTACCTTAAAAGTGAATGGATTAAATGCTCCAAACCAAAAGACACAGGCTCGATGAATGGTTACAAAAACAAGACCAGTACTTATGCTGTCTACAAGAGATCCACTTCAGACCTAGGGACACATACAGACTGAAAGTGAGGGGATAGAAAAAGATATCCCATGCAAATGAAAATCAAAAGAAAGCTGGAGTAACAATACTCATTTCAGATAAAATACACTTTAAAATAAAGAATGTTACAAGAGACAAGCACGGACACTACATAATGATCAAGGGATCAACCCAAGAAGAAGACATAACAATTATAAATATATATGCATCCAACATAGAAACATCTCAATACATAAGGCAACTGCTAACAGCTATAAAAGAGGAAATCGACAGTAACACATAATAGTGGGGGACTTTAACACCTCAATTACACCAATGGACAGATCATCCAGACAGAAAATTAACAGGGAAACACAAGTTTTAAATGACACAATAGACCAGATAGATTTAATTGATATTTAGAGGACATTCCATCTGAAACCAGCAGATTACACTTTCTTCTCAAGTGCACATGGAACACTGTCCAGGATAGATCACATCTTGGATCACAAATCAAGCCTCGGTGAATTTAAGAAAATTGAAATCATGTCAAGCATCCTTTCTGACCACAACATTATGAGATTGAATATCAATTACGGGGGAAAAACGTAAAAAACACAAACACATGGAGGCTAAACAATACATCACTAAATAACCAACAGATCACTGAAGAAATCAAAGAGGAAATAAAAAAATACTAGAGACAAATGACAATGAAAACATGACGATCCAAAACATATGGGATGCAACAAAAGCAGTTCTAAGAGGGAAGTTTATAGCAAAACAATCCTACCCCAAGAAACAAGAAAAATCTAGAACAATCTCACCTTAAACCTAAAGGAACTAGAGAAAGATGAACAAACAAAACCCAAAGTTAGTAGAAGGAAAGAAATCATAAAGATCAGAGTAGAAATAAATGATATAGAACAAAGAAAACAAAGCAAATATCAATTAAACTAAAAGCTGGTTCTTTGAGAAGATAAACAAAATTGATAAACCATTAGCCAGACTCATCAAGAAAAAGAGGGAGGGGACTCAAATCAATAAAGTTAGAAATGAAAAAGGATAAGTGACAACGGACACCACAGAAATACAAATCATCCTAAGAGACTACTACAAACAACTCTTTGCCAATAAAATAGACAACATGGAAGAAATGGACAAATCCTTAGAAAGATATAACCTTGCAAGACTAAATGAGGAGTAAATAGAAAATCTGAACAGACCAATCACAAGTAATGAATTGAAACTGTGATTAAAAATCTTCCAACAAACAAAAGTCTGGACCTGATGGCTTCACGGGTGAATTCCATCAAACATTTAGAGAAGAGCTAACACCCATCCTTCTGAAATTCTTCCCAAAAATTGCGGAGGAAGGAACACTCCCAACCTAAATCTACGAGGCCACCATCACCCTGATACCAAAACCACAAAAAGATATTACAAAAAAAAGAAAATTACAGACTAATATCACTGATGAATATAGATGCAAAAATCCTCAACAAAATACTAGCAAACAGAAGACAACCGCACATTAAAAGGATCATACACCATGATCAAGTGGGATTCATACCAAGGATTCAAAGATTCTTCAATATGCACAAATCAATCAATGTGATACACTATATTAACAAATGGAAGTATAAAAACCAGATGATCATCTCAATAGATGCAGAAAAAGCTTTTGACAAAATTCAACACCCATTTATGACAAAAACTCTCCAGAATGTGGATGTAGAGGGAACCTACCTCAACATAATAAAGGCCATATATGACAAACCCACAGCAAACATCGTTCTCAGTGGTGAAAAACTGAAAGCATTTCCTCTAAGATCAGGAACAAGACAGGGATGTCCACTCTCACCACTATTATTCAACAATTTTGGAAGTCCTAGCCATGGCAGTCAGAGAGGAAAAAGAAATAAAAGGAATCCAAATTGGAAAAGAATAAGTAAAACTGTCACTGTTTGCAGATGATATGATACCATACATAGATAATCCCAAAGATGCCACCAGAAAACTACTAGACCTAATCAATGAATTCAGTAAAGTTTCAGGATACAAAATTAATGCACAGAAATTTCTGGGCTTCCCTGGTGGCGCAGTGGTTGAGAGTCCGCCTGCTGATGCAGGGGACACGGGTTCGTGTACCGGTCCAGGAAGATCCCACATGCCCAGAGCGGCTGGGTCTGTGAACCATGGCCGCTGTGCCTACGCGTCCAGAGCCTGTGGTCCACAACGGGAAAGACCATAGCAGTGAGAGGCCCACGTACCACCAAAAAAAAAAAAAAAAAAAAAAAAAAAAAAGAAATCTTTGGCATTCCTATATGCTATCAAGGAAAGATCAGAAAGAGAAATTAATGAAACAATCCCATTCACCATTGCAACAAAAAGAATGAAATACCTAGGAATAAACCAATCTAAGGAGGTAAAAGACCTGTATTCAGAAAACTATAAGACACTGATGAAAGAAATCAAAGATGACGCAAACAAATGGAGAGATATACCATGTTCTTGGATTGGAAGAATCAATATTGTGGAAATGACTATACTACCCAAAGCAATCTACAGATTCAGTGAAATCCCTATCAAATTACCAATGGCATTTTTTATGGAACTAGAACAAAAAATCGTAAAATTTGTATGGAGACACCAAAGACTCAGAATAGCCAAAGCAATCTTGAAGGAAAAAAGTGGAGCTGGAGGAATCAGGCTCCCTAACTTCAGACTATACTACAAACTTACAGTAATCAAGACAATATTGTACTGGCACAAAAACAGAAATATAGATAAATGGAACAGGATAGAAAGACCAGAGAGAAACCCACGCACCTATGGTCAACTAATCTATGACAAAGGAGGCAAGAATATACAGTGGAGAAAGACAGTTTCTTCAATAAGTGTTGCTGGGAAAACTGGACAGCTACATGTAAAAGAATGAAGTTAGAACACTCCCTAACACCATACACAAAAATAAACTCAAAATGGATTAAAGACCTAAATGTAAGGCCAAACACTATAAAACTCTTAGAGGAAAACGAAGGAAGAACAACCTTTGACATAAATCACAGCAAGATCCTTTTTGACCCACCTCCT
>NC_041218.1:85561817-85608485 GCF_002837175.3 Physeter macrocephalus
AAACAACCCAATCCAAAAATGGGCAGAAGACCTAAATAGACATTTCTCCAAAGAAAACATACAGATGGCCAAGAGGCACATGAAAAGCTGCTCAACATTACTAATTATTAGAGAAATGCAAATCAAAACTACAATGAGGTATCACCTCACACCACTTAGAATGGGCATCATCAGAAAATCTACAAACAACAAATGCTGGAGAGGGTGTGGAGAAAACGGAAGCCTCTTGCACTGTTGGTGGGAATGTAAATTGATACAGCCACTGTAGAGAACAGTATGGAAGTTCCTTAAAAAACTAAAAACAGAATTACCATGTGACCCAGCAGTCCCACTACTGGGCATATACCCAGAGAAAACCATAATTCCAAAAGACTCATGCACCCCAATGTTCATTGCAGCACCTTTTGCCTGGTCATGGAAGCAACCTAAACGCTCATCAACAGACGAATGGAGAAAGAAGATGTGGTCCATATATACAATGGAATATTACTCAGCCATAAAAAGGAACAAAATTGGGTCATTTGTAGAGACGTTGGTGGACCTAGAGACTGTCATACAGAGTGAAGTAAGTCAGAAAGAGAAAAACAAATATTGTATATTAACGCATATACGTGGAATATAGAGAAATGGTACAGATGAAGCCGTTTGCAAGGCAGAAATAGAGACACAGATGTAGAGAACAATCGTATGGACACCAAAGTGGAAAGGGGGGGAGGGTGGTGGTGGTGGGATGAACTGGGAGGTTGGGATTGACATATATGCACTAATATGTATAAAATAGATAACTAATAAGAACCTGCTGTATAAATAAAATAAAATTCAAAAAAAAATCAGTGGACTTTGAGTAAAGTGGATTATCCTCCATAAGGTGGGTGGGCCTCACTCAATCAGTTGAAGCCCTTAATAGAACAAAGACTGACTCCTCCCAAATAAGAAGTAATTCTGACAGCAAACAGCCTTTTGAACTGAACTGCAGAATTGATTCTTCCTACACATCCACCCTGCAGATTTTGGACGTGTCTGCTCCATAATTGCATGAGCCAATTCCTTAAAATCAATTAATATCTCCTCTCTCTCTCTCTCTCCCTGTTCTGTTTCCCTGGGTAACCCTGACTAATACAGTTACTATCAAGACAGTGAATCAGTGTAGATTGGGACCTCTAGCCATTTCACTTTAAAGGCAAAATTAACACCCAGGTGTGATTTTCAAAGTGCTGCATATAAAGAGGATTTCCTTCTTCACTGTCTTTCAGGGACATGCTGATGGGGCTGTGATGTTACAACTCTTCCCTTCCTGCTGGTGCCATACTAGACAGAACTCTATTTGAGTAAGTTCTTTGTTAAATATGTTGCACATATTTTCTCCTTTTCATTCTCTTAGTGATATCTATAAATGAACAAAAATTCTTAAATTTAAAGTAGTCCAATTTATTATTTTTTCATTTATAATTAGTGCTTTTTTCTATTTAATAAATCTTTACCTATATTGGATTCATGAATATTTTTGTCTACGTTTTATTAAAAATGTTTTGAAGTCCTGGTAATTGAAGTGTGGGAAAGTCAAGCAAATCCCTCAAAACAAGTATACAACTGGACAAAATTATTTTTAAAAATTTCACTGCACTAGAAATTTACCAAAGGGGCCAATAAGTTGAGAAGTGCATTTACATGAAAACTGCTAGTGGAAAGTTTGTGGCTTTCTTGCCTGGATGCTGTCCTCTTTTGCTACTTCAATGCTCACTCTCAGCTCAGGCTACGGACACCTGCCCTCTTTCTGGCTGGACAGGATAGACTCACTTCAGTGTGGCTGATAGAGCAGATAAAAGTCTATTTGGGGAGTGATAGGGCCATAGATAGATTGAGTTTATAAACCCTCTATGCATCCCTGCTGACTACTAACCAGTGCATGTTGGAAGCCCCAGATAACTTAGAGGAAATTTGAAGCCTGAAGAAATCTGTAAACTTGCTGAACCATTCAGTGTGACCCTCAACCTACAATCTACTCAGAAGGCAAGAGGTAGAAACCTCATTGGCATAAAATGTCTTAGCATAACGACCGCTCAAATCACTGCCTGCTAAACTGTGAAGACACAGGTGAGGCAGCTAGGGGTGCTGGGCTTAAACAAAACAATATGAAACAGAGTAGAGATATCAGGGGTTGTATATTGTGGGGTAAGATATTTCACATTTGAAATTCAGGCAAGGTTATTGCTTACTAAAACCAACAGCATTTAGAAGAACAAAACAAATTTAGAGATGTTACAGAACAAAGTTATACATGTGGACCATTTCGAGTCAATGGTTTACTAGAAATCTTAGGTAATGCAGTAAGGCAAAAAGGGAAAAGGACTTGATTTTAGCAAGGTAGTATATTTCTAAAAGATACAATGTGATATACAAAGAGTCAATTGTATTTCTATTATATACTAAAAATCCCAAAAGAATATTTTAATTGTTCATTTACAATAGTGTATAAATATTTAGAAATAAATCTGACACAAAAAATTCTTATGGGACAAGAAAGGAAATGATTGATTTGAGCTGTTCTAATCGCATTTGGCCTGTGGATAAAGCCTCTCTCTCTTCCTTTCCTTTTTATTTACATTTCTAAAATAGCTCACCAATTTAAGATTGCTCTTTAAAACTCTGAGAAATAAAAATGTGAAAACAGGGAATGACATAGAGAAAAGAGTTAACATTTGAGTTAGTTTGAGTTAACATTATAAATGTGCCAGAATAGCGACTCTTAAGAAGGCTGGCCAATGTGGGAATGTGAGACACTGGAACTGATTGGTGGGAGAATTTGAAACCACTCAAATTATATCATACATTTATCAATCTACCTATTCCTTGCATGGGCAGAGTTGGTCCTTTCTTGAAAATATTGCCTACAGAAGGAAGAATAAGCTAGAAGAAGCTGGGCAATAGTAGGAGGTGATATACATTACCATCTAACAAAGTGTCATAATCTGTACTCTCAGTATTAAAAGACATAAAATATAAAATTCTTAAAGTCAGACATTCTCTCCACTTGTGGGAAATAAGCTAGAGAACGCCAGCACATCAACTGGAAAACAACAATTTCCCAAAGAACTAGAATCACTGCTAATAATAATCAAATACTTCAAACAAATCATAAAAATAATAAGGTTTTGGAATTTGATTAGAACTAATCTAAGTCATAAAACCTGAAAAAATAGAGTAACACGCCAACAATTCACAAATTGTCATTAAAGTCTTCTGTGAGAAAGTTTTTCATTCTTGCTAATTCATGTATCTAAAAAGGAAATGTCCTTCATGTGTGTTTATTCTGGAATATTATTTGAAAATTTTTAAGAAATTAATAATTACTCTTTTAGAGAAAAATAGTCATATAATTCAAAATACAAATGCCTCACTTATATAAGAAAATGTAATGAATAGGCTAGCTTGGATATTTAAATATTCTTAAATACACAACTATAAACTTTATTTTTGCCCACATAGGTACACATAAATGCATTTCCGTGCAGTAGAAACTGATAGAAGTAATTATCTCCATGTAATTATACTTAAATACAGAAAAATTTCCTCTTTATTTTACTTGTTAAATATTCCCGAGTACTCTGTCCTTAGAATTCTGGTCTCCCCATTCCATGAATACCATCTCCATGCAATTTTATACACATGTAGTATAAACACTATATGAAATCATTGTTGTTTCAAGTCCCTGAGATCTTGGCATTGTCTGTTCATGCAATATGTCTTGTTCCATTTTGATTGATGCAGAGCCCTAAAATTATATCAATACTTTGAGAAAAAAATTTCCCCCAAAATGTCCACAGCTTAGAACTATGCCTAACCACATTCAAAACAACAGTTTGATTCTATCAAGTAAGCAAAAAGAATACTCATTCTACACAGAAATCACTCATTCTATCAACAAATTTTGAGTGCCCACCATACATCAGGCACTATGTCAAGATTTAAGACTACAACAGTAAATAATACTTAGCATCTTTCCTAGTTATTTTGGAACCAAATTTGATGAATCAAAAATAAAATGATTCTGTTTCATGTATTGGTGAATACTATTAGCTAGATAAGCCAAGAGTGGTAGGAACAATACCCGGCCTCATGTAGGGTAATAGAAAGTGTTTGGTATTGTTTTCAATTTTAAGAAGATAAGACATTAAATTTGATACTTGAAAGATTAGAGGAGCTATCCAAATTGGAGGAGTTTAAAGTAGTTAGGAAATTCAAGACAGAAGAAGCAATTTGTGCATAATCTTTGGAGTCCAGAGAAAGAATGTCACGTCTGTGGAGGCTAAGATGTTTAGTATGACTAGGGTGGCCGTGTGGTGTGGTGACAAGAGAAGTGCCTGTGGAGTTAAGGAAAAGCTGCATCAGGAAGAGCCCTGTACACTGTAGAAGACCGACTGCTTCTTGTTGAACTGAGTAGCCAAGGCAAGCAAGCTCTCTATCCAGCAGCCTGAGTGAGTGAGTTTGAGTATGTGTATGTGCATGCGTGTGTGTTCTTCTTCCCTATAGTAATATATGATGGACATGTTATAGTTAATTTATTTCCCAGCTATAATTTTCTTGGAATATTTGTTACCCTAGGCAAAACCATGTATTTATTGTTCTCAAAGAATGCTCACAG
Source organism: Physeter macrocephalus (assembly GCF_002837175.3). NCBI lineage: Eukaryota > Metazoa > Chordata > Mammalia > Artiodactyla > Physeteridae > Physeter > Physeter macrocephalus. The sequence goes on from NC_041218.1 coordinate 85,566,460, forward strand.
TGTTACAGGTGAAGGAAGGTGATGAGAAGAGTGATGATATTAATAAAGTCAGTTATGTTCAGGAATAGATAAACTAAAGAAAGTCCACTCCTCAGTCAACTGGAAATCTACTGTTGTTATTTGAGCCTCCAGTTTATTTATTCTATCCAATTTGTCCTATTTGCCATCATCCTTTCCACACCCTTCCCACACTTCTAAGTCCTCATGACTTTAGTCTAATTCCTAGCAAGATCTGATTTAAAGAACAATCTTCAGCTCATTCACTGCAAAGCAGAAAGAATAATAACAACTTAAATAACTTTGGTTTATGGTAATACAATCTTCCTTCAAAAAAAATCTATCTAAAGTTATTTAAAAGTTTTGTATTTCTGGATAACTATTTTTTGTGGAGGAAGGAGTGATCATTTGAACAAACAATCTAAGAATCTTCTGTCTTCAAAATTATTATAAATCACAAGTGTGTCCTTGGGGGACCTAGGGAAATCACTGAATATTAAAACTCTGTACATGAATCTATACTAATACATTTTAAATGTATTGAAGAGGCACCATGAGAAAAACATGGCACCAATTAGTATGCTATTACAATAAATCAGAGAAGAAATAAGTGAACAAAAGCAGTGGAAATATGAATAAAAACGAGTCATAAGTTTGAGAGATTTCAGAGTTAAAAACAGACTAAACTTCAAATTTCTGGTTCGAATGTAAGGAGCTTGGAAGTCACCACTGTATCCGAACAGGTAAAACGCTGAACAAACTGTAAAATAAACAACTGTCTTTAGATCCCTAAGGGAAGTGAGGTCACAGGGAAAATTGCTACCTCACCCCCAAATTGTAGAGGTATAAAGGCAAATATAACTTACCAGAATCACAACTTACCAGAGCAGAAACCTCTTGGAAACCAGTGCCAGGGTAGAAAAACCTGAACTGTAATTGACAAATTGCCAGAGGCTCAGTGTGGACAAGTCTGAGTGTTGAAAATTCCAAGGGGACTCAGTCAGAGGAGATCTCCCATACTTTGAGAAGTTTTACCTCCTGGAGCTTGACCAGGTTGTCACAGTGAAGATCAGTAAAAAATCCCCTCATGCTTCCAGCAGAGGGAGGGGAAAAGGAATCATTTTGAAACATGCCAGAGCACTCTATTCTTCTTAGCAAGGTCAGTCCTCAGCAGAAACCATTTAACCAGTGCCTAACCTGCTGGGAATACAGTAAGTCCCCTACATACAAACAAGGTCCATTCTGAGAGCATGTTTCTAAGTCCAATTTTTTCCTAAACCTAACAAATTTAGCCTGGGTACCCAACTAACACAATCAGCTATATACTACTGTATTGTAATAGATTTATAATACATTTCACACAAATACATAAAAATCAAACAAAAAATAAAGAAAACATGTTTAATCTTACAGTACAGTACCTTGAAAAGTACAGTAGTACAGCACAACAGCTGGCATCCAGGGGCTGGCATCGAGTGAACAGGCAAGAAGAGTTAGTGACTGGAGGAGGGAGGGGAAGTGGGAGATGGTAGAGCTGAAGGATCGTCAGCAATAGGAGATGGAGGGCAAGCTGCAGGTTCACTCAGGCCTGACATTGATGGAACGCACGTTCACATCTTCGAAAGTTCGCAACTTGAAGGTTCGTATGTAGGGGACTTACTGTATATCAGAGCCTAACTGAACCGGGGGAAGGGAAGTACCCAACTCCAGCCCACTCTAGAATCCTGTTCCCTCCTGGTTGAGGAGGGAGGACTGAGAAGCACTTGTGAAGTTCACAGTCCAGAGGCACAGACTCACTAAATTGGGACCTAACTTCAGGACTGTAGAATGCTTCTCTTCCCCCACCACACTTTACCATCACATTACTAAAAGCCCACTGCAGCAGTACCTTTTACCTAGTACAATGACAAGGTATACTAAGAGGCAAAAAACACAGTTTGAAGAGATTGAGCAAGCATTAGAAACCAGACTCAAATATGGCACTGATGTTAGAATTATCACACTGGGAAGTGAAAACAACTACGAGTAAAATGCTAAGGGATCTAGTGAATAAAGTAGAAAGCATGCAAGAACACATGGGCAACCTAAGCAGAGATATATAAATTCTAAAAAAGAACCAAAAAGAAGTGCCAGAGAAAAACAACACTGTAACAGAAATGATGAGTGTCTTTGAGGATTTAGTAGACTAAACACAGCTGAGGAAAAAATTTCTGAGCTTGAGGATATCTAAACAGAAATCTTCAAAAATTGAAAAAAGAGAAAAAACAATGAATAAAAGCAGAACAGAAAAGTCAAGAACTGTGGGACAAGTACAAAAGGCATAACATATGTGTAATGGGAATTCCAGAAGGAGAAGAAAGGAACAGAAGAAATATTTGAGACAATAATGACTAAGAATTTCCCCCAAATTCATGTCTGACACCAAACCACAGATCCAGAAACCTCAGAGAATAGCAGGCAGGATAAATGCAAACAAAACAAAAAACACCCAAAATGACATCTGAGCATATTATATTCAAACTACAGAAAATCACAGCTAAAAGACTGATCCTGAAAAAACCAGAGGACAAACAATCACTTTACCTCTTGAGAGAAATCTCCCACCAACCTAGAATTCTGTACTCTGAGAAATTATCCTTTACAATTGAAGGAGAAATAATAATAAGGAGGGACATTAAATGATGATAAAGGAGTCAATTCTCCCAGAAGACATAACAATCCTTAAGGTGTTTTTACCTAGCAACAAAATGAGGAAAAAATTGATAAAACTGTAAGAACAAATAGATGAAGCCACTATCACAGCTGGATACTCCAACATCCCTCTATCAGAAATGAACAGATCCAGCAGGCAGGACATCAATAAGGACATAGTTGAACCAACAATACCACCAATCAACTGGCTATAATAGACATCTATAGGCTACTTCACCTGACAACAGCAGAATACACAATCTTCTCATGTTTGCATGGAACATTCGCCAAGATAGACCACATTCTGTGCCATAAAATATACCTTAACAAATCACACAATGTCTTCTCTCAGACCACAGTGGAATTAAACTAGAAATCAATAACAAAATGGTATGCAAAATGATAGCTGGAAATTCTCCCAAATACTTGGAGATTAAACAGCATACTTTTAAATAATATGTGGGTCAAAGAAGAAATCTCAAGAGAAATTTTAAAATATTTGAACTAAATGAAAATAAAAATACAGCTTATCAAAATGTGTGGAATGTAGTGAAAGTAGTGCTCCGAGGATAGTTTGTAGCAGTGAATGCATATGTAACAAATGTTCCACTCTGGTGGGGCATGTTGATAATGGGGGACACTATACATGTGTGGGGACCAGTGTGTAGGGACAATCTCTGTAACTTCTGCTCAATTTTGCCGTAAACCTAAAACTTCTCTAAAAAATAAAGTACATTATTTTTTAAAAAATGAATAGTCTGTGTTTCCTTGGATGTGGGAATAGAGTGAGATTGAGTGACAAGAACACCTTCCTTGATCGGATTGAAATTGTGTTGTTCAGCACGCAAAATGCAGTGTGAAGTACAGACCTGCTGGAAGGTGTGATAGTCTGTTTTGGCTTGAGGAATGTTACTTGGTGTGTTTCCCTGGGAAGCTAACTCTGCAACAGACTGTTGAACGGGGAAGGCCCTTTGGATTTGTGCTGGTTTGAGGTGCCAGTCACTGGATGCAGCCCAAGGGGGCTCCCTTGGAGGCATGTGACCTTAGGAGAAGTAGATATTTTCAGTGGAGGGAAATTTCTGGAGAGAACTGACAGCTCTCAGCTATCAGAAAGCAACATTCTAGCAAGTAGGGGAGTCAGTCCTGAAGGAGAATGCAGATGAATAGCACAGCATCCACACAGGAATATCTATGGACAATCCTAGTAATCATGACCATTAGGCTACCCACAGGATAAAGAATTCTGCTGGAGATATAATCATTACTAGTTACCTAGGTGAATGTGATCAGAACACCTCTTTTTGGCACAGGACAAGAATATAATTTTTTTAAAACAGTCATATGCAGGCACTGTTCTAATATTCTCTCATGTGTTGTTAGTTCATTCACTTGTGACAATAGATTTTAATGTCTTCACTTTTAGATAAGAAGATTTAAGCTCACTGAGTTGCTTGACTTTCTGTTTCCCTACACTGCTTACTAAGACAGCTTTGACAACTTGATCTGTGGAGGGTAGAATAGGCCTGAATTATGACATTCTGTTTAGTGGGTGGCTCTGAAGGAAATGTGACATTTGGAAAATGGGAAGTCTTGGGAGGCCTCTGAGCTTTTAAGGAAGAATGTACCAAAAGACAGAAGAGATAACTCTCAGAGGGGAGGTAGGATGGTGCAAATAATATTTCATTCACTTCAAACTAGGGAAATTCTCTTTAAAAGGACTGGCCTCAGGTCAAATAAAAATGTCAGTGATTATTCAGTTATGTCAGCTGCCCATCTAGGCAAACACTATGGTGAGTAATAAAGCCTCTTCTATATTCTGTTAATGGTCCATTCTTGCCCTTAATGAGAAATCTTTGGATTTGCAGTATTTTAAAGCTAAGAAAGAGGAAGGACAACCTGATTCTCACTTATTTTGCATGTGACCCAAGTTATCTGAGTCAACACCTAACAATATAAATTCAATACCCTGACTGCTAGATCTAAACTTACCTAAAAGAAATTTTCTAATTTACATAGAACATATTTTCAATTTTAAAATGAGTGCAACCCTGATATCCTGGACATGTATGGGATTCATGATAACATTTCACATAGAAATAACTTCAGCGCACAGAGAGATAAAGCAAAGACTTTGTTGTGAGGAACGTTGAAAAATTCTGGGAGACTTTACCTAGAACAACAATGAACTTATGGCAATGTGGTGAGTTATGAGACTAAATTGGTTCATTGGATCCATATAGCAGAAAGATGAGAATGTCAAGCCCCCCAAATCAGTGGAGATTTTCAAACTGGGCTTAGGAGAATATATTTAGCCATGTTGTGGAAACTGAATGGGAGGGGTAAGAGCAGCAGGCTAGGAAACCTATTACCAAGGTCTAAGTAAGATTTCTTCATGGTCTGAACTCAGGGAAGGAGAAGTGTACATTCAAAAACCTCACAAAGGGGAAACCTTCAAGATGATAGAGGAGTAAGACGTAGAGATCACCTTACTCCCCACAAATACACCTACATGTGGAACAACTCCTACAGAATACCTACTGAACGCTGGCAAAAACCTCAGACTTCCCAAAAGGCAAGAAACTCCCCCATGTACCAGGGTCAAGATGATAGAGGAGTAAGACGTAGAGATCACCTTACTCCCCACAAATACACCTACATGTGGAACAACTCCTACAGAATACCTACTGAACGCTGGCAAAAACCTCAGACTTCCCAAAAGGCAAGTAACTCCCCCATGTACCAGGGTAGGGCAAAAGAAAAAAGAAAAAACAGAAACAAAAGAATAGGGATGGGACCTGTATCACTGGGAGGGAGCTGTGAAGGAGAATAAGTTTCCCCACACTAGGAAACCCCTTCACTGACGGAGATGGGGGGGTGGTGGGGGGGAAGCTTCAGAGCCACGGAAGAGAGTGCAGCAACAGGGGTGCAGAGGGCGAAGCAGAGAGATTCCCGCACAGAGGATCGGTGCTGACCAGCGCTCACCAGCCCGAGAGGCTTGTCTGCTTACACACCGGCGTGGGCGGGGGCTGGGAGCTGAGGCTCAGGCTTCAGAGGTCAGACCCCAGGGAGAGGACTGGGGTTGGCTGCGTGAACACAGACTGAAGAGGGCTAGTGTGCCACAGCTAGCTGGGAGGGAGTCTGGGAAAGAGTCTGAAACTGCCTAAGAGTCAAGAGACCATTGTTTTGGGGTGTGCGAGGAGAGGGGATTCAGAATGCCACCTAAACGAGTGCCAGAGATGGGCACGAGCCGTGGCTATCCGCATAGACACCAGAGACAGGCATGAAATGCTAAGGCTGCTGCTGCGACCACCAAAAAGCCTGTGTGCAAGCACAGGTCACTATCCACACCTCCCCTCCTGGGAGCCTGTGCAGCCTGCCAGTGCCAGGGTCCTGTGATCCTCAGGCTGTTGCAACGTCACGCTGGCCTCTACTGCCACAGGCTCTCCCCCCATTCTGTACCTTGTCCTCCCCCACCCCAGCCTGAGTGAGCCAGAGCCCCCAAAACAGCTGCTCCTTTAACCCCGTCCTGTCTGTGCGGGAACAGATGCCCTAAGGCAACCTACAGGCAGAGGCGGGACCAAATCCAAGGCTGAACCCCCAGAGCTGTGCGAACAAAGAAGAGAAAGGGAAATCTCTCCCAGCAACCTCAGGAGCAACAGATTCAAACTCCACAGTCAACTTGATGTACCCTGCATCTGTGGAATACAAGAATAGACAACAAATCATCCCAAAATTGAGGCAGTAGACTTTTGGAGCAATGGTAGAATTGGGGTTTGCTTTATGCATCTAATTTGTTTCTGGTTTTATGTTTATCTTAGTTTAGTATTTAGAGTTTATTATTATTCATAGATTTTTTTATTGATTTGGTTGCTCTCTTGCTTTTTTGTTTTCTTTTTTTATATACAGATATAAATTACTTTCCTTTCTCGCTTTTTGTGAACGTGTAAGTGTATGGTACTTTGTGTGATTTTGTCTGTAGAGCTTTGTTTTTACCATTTGTCCTATGGTTCTGTCTGTGCGTTTTTTTAAATTACTTTCAAATTTTTTATTTTTAATCATTTTTTAAATTTTAATAACTTTATTTTATTATTTTTTTTTCTTTCTTTTTTTCTCCCTTTTCTCCTGAGCTGTGGGGCTGAGAGGGTCTTAGTGCTCTGGCCAGGTGTCAGGTCTGTGCCTCTGAAAGGGGAGAGCTGAGATCAGGACATTGGTACACCAGAGACCTCCCGGCTCCACATAATATCAAACGATGAAAGCTCTCCTAGAGATCTCCATCTCAACGCTAAGGCCCAGTTCCACTCAATGACCAGCAAGCTACAGTGCTGTACACCCTAAGCCAAACAACTAGCAAGAAAGGAACACAACCCCACCCATTAGCAGAGTGGCTGCCTAAAATTATAATGTCACAGACACCTCAAAACTCACCACCACACGTGGTCCTGCCCACCCGAAAGACAAGATCCAGCCTCATCCACCAAAACACAGGCACCAGTCCCCTCTACCAGGAAACCTACACAACCCACTGAACAATCTTCACCCACAGGGGGCAGACACCAAAAACAATGGGAACTACGAACCTGTAGACTGCAAAAAAGAGACCCCAAACACAATAAGTTAAGTAAAATGAGAAGACAGAGAAACACACAGCAGCTGAAGGAGCAAGGTAAAAATCCACCAGACCAAACAAATGGAAAGGAAATAGGCAGTCTACCTGAAAAAGAATTCAGAGAAATGATAGTAAAGATGATCCAAAATCTTGGAAATAGAATAGAGAAAATACAAGAAATGTTTAACAAGGACGTAGAACAACTAAAGAGTGAACAAACAATGAAATTAAAAATTATCTAGAAGGAGTCGATAGCAGAATAATTGAGGCAGAAGAACAGTAAGTCAACTGGAAGATAAAATAGTGGAAATAACTATCACAGAGCAGAATAAAGAAAAAAGAATGAAACGAACTGAGGTCAGTCTCAAAGACCTCTGAGGCAACATTAAATGCACCAATATTCAAATTATAGGCGTCCCAGAAGAAGAAGAGGAAAAAAAAAAAGGACTGAGAAAACATTTGAAGAGATTATAGTTGAAAACTTCCCTAATATGGGAAAGGAAATAGTCAATCAACTCCAAGAAGGACAAAGAGGCCCACACAGGATAAATCCAAGGAGAAACATGCCAAGACACCTATTAACCAAACTATTAAAAATTAAATACAAAGAAAAAATATTATAAGCAGTAGGGGAAAAACAACAAATAACATGCAAGGGAATCCCCATAAGGTTAACAGCTGATCTTTCAGCAGAAACTCTACAAACCAGAAGGGAGTGGCAGGGCATACTTAAAGTGATGAAAAGGAAAAACCTACAACCAAGATTACTCTACCTAGCAAGATTCTTATTCAGATTCAATGGAGACATTAAAACCTTTACAGACAAGCAAAAGCTAAGAGAAATCAGCACCACCAAACCAGCTTTACAACAAATGCTAAAGGAACTTCTCTAGGCAGGACACACAAGAGAAGGAAAAGACCTACAATAACAAACCCAAAACAATTAAGAAAATGGTAATAGGAACATACAAATTGATAACTACCTTAAATGTAAGTGGATTAAATGCTCCAACCAAAGGACACAGACTGGCTGAATGGATACAAAAACAAGACCCATATATATGCTGTCAGCAAGAGACACACTTTAGACCTACGAAAGGGATCAATCCAAGAAGATATAACAATTGTAAATATTTATGCACCAAACATAGGAGCATCTGAATACATAAGGCAAATGGTAACAGCCATAAAAGGGGAAACTGACAGTAACACAATCATAGTAGCGGACTTTAACAGCCCACTTTCACCAATGGACAGATCACCCAAAATGAAAATGAATAAGGAAACAAAGCTTTAAATGATACATTAAACAAGATGGACTTAATTGATATTTATAGGACATTCCATCCAGAAACAACAGAATACACTTTCTTCTCAAGTGCTCATGGAACATTCTCCAGGATAGATCACATCTTGGTTCACAAATCAAGCCATAGTAAATTTAAGAAAATTGAAATCATATCAAGTATCTTTTCCGACCACAACACTATGAGACTAGATATCAATTACAGGAAAAAAAAATCTGTAAAAAATACAAACACATGGAGCTTAAACAATACACCACTAAATAACCAAGAGATCACTGAAGAAATCAAAGAGGAAATCAAAAAACACCTAGAAACAAATGACAATGAAAACAAGAGGACCCAAAACTTATGCGATGTAGCAAAAGCAGTTCTAAGAGGGAAGTTTATAGCTATACAATCCTACCTTAAGAAACAACAAACATCTCAAATAAACAACCTAACCTTAACCCTAAACCAATTAGAGAAGGAAGAACAAAAAAACCCCAAAGTTAGCAGAAGGAAAGAAATCATAAAGATCACATCAGAAATAAATGAAAAAGAAATGAAGGAAATGATAGCAAAGATCAATAAAACTAAAAGCTGGTTCTCTGAGAAGACTAACAAAATTGATAAACCATTAGCCAGACTCATCAAGAAAAAGGGGAGAAGACTCAAATCAATTGAATGAGAAATGAAAAAAGTGAAGTAACAACTGACATTGCAGAAATACAAAGGATCATTAGAGAATACTACAAGCAACTATATGCCAACAAAATGGACAACCTGGAAGAAACTGACAGATTCTTAGAAAAGCACAACCTTCCGAGACTGAACCACGAAGAAACAGAAAATATAAATAGACCAATCACAAGTACCAATCACAAGAAATTGAGACGGCGATTAGAAAACTTCCAACAAACAAAAGCCCAGGACCAGATGGCTTCACAGGCGAATTCTATCAAACCTTTAGAGAAGAGCTTACACCTATCCTTCTCAAACTCTTCCAAAATATAGCAGAGGGAGGAACACTGCCAAACTCATTCCATGAGGCCACCATCACCCTGATACCAAAAGCAGACAAATATACTACAAAAAAAGAAAATCACACACCAATATCTCTGATGAATATAAATGCAAAAATCCTCAACAAAATACTAGCAAACAGAATCCAACAGCACATTAAAAGGATCATACACCATGATCAAGTGGGGTTTATCCCAGGAATGCAAGAATTCTTCAATACATGCAAATCAATCAATGTGGTAAACCATATTAACAAACTGAAGGAGAAAAACCATATGATAATCTCAATAGATGCAGAAAAAGCTTCTGAAAAAATTTAACACCATTTATGATAAAAACTCTACAGAAAATAGGCATAGAGGGAACCTACCTCAACATAATAAAGGCTATATATGACAAACCCACAGCCAGCATCGTTCTCAATGGTGAAAAACTGGAACCATTTCCTCTAAGATCAGGAACAAGGTAAGGTTTTCTACTCTTGCCACTATTATTCAACATAATTTTGGAAGATTTAGCCACAGAAGTCAGAGAAGTAAAAGAAATAAAAGGAATCCAAATCAGAAAAGAAAAAGTAAAGCTGTCACCCTTTGCAGATGACCTGATACTACACATAGAGAATCCTAAAGATGCTACCAGAAACTACCAGAGCTAATCAATGAATTTGGTAAAGTAGCAGGATACAAAATTAATGCTCAGAAATCTCTTGCATTCCTATACACTAATGATGAACTCTCTGAAAGAGAAATTAAGGAAACACACCCATTGCAATGAAAAGAATAAAATACCTAGGAATAAACTTACCTAGGGAAACAAAAGACCTGTATGCAGAAAAGTATAAGACACTGATGAAAGAAATTAAAGATGTTACAAACAGATGGGGAGATATACCATGTTCTGGGATTTGAAGAATCAACATTGTGAAAATGATTGCAATACCCAAAGCAATCTACAGATTCAATGCAATACCTATCAAACCACCTATGGCATTTTTCACAGAACTAGAACAAAAAAATTCACAATTTGTATGGAAACACAAACGACCCCAAATAGCCAAAGCAATCTTGAGAAAGAAAAATGGAGCTGGAGGAATCAGTCTCCTGGACTTCAGACTATACTACAAATCTACAGTAATCAAGACAGTATGGTACAGACACAAAAACAGAAAAATAGATCAATGGAAGAGGATAGAAAACCCAGAGATAAACCCACACACATATGGTCACCTTATCTTTGATAAAGGAGTCAAGAACATACAATGGAGAAAAGACAACCTCTTCAATAAGTTGTGCTTGGAAAACTGGGCAGCTACATGTAGAAGAATGAAATTAGAACACTCCCTAACACCATACAGAAAAATAAACTCAAAATGGATTAAAGACATAAATGTAAGGGCAGACACTACACTATCCTCTTAGAGGATAACATAGGCAGAACACTCTATGACATAAATCACAGCAAGATCCTTTTTGACCCACCTCCTAGAGAAATGGAAATAAAAACAAAAATAAACAAATGGGACCTAATGAAACTTAAAAGCCAAGACCTAAATAGACATTTCTCCAAAGAAGATATACAGATTGCCAACAAACACATGAAAGGATGCTCAACATCACTAATCATTAGAGAAATGCAAATCAAAACTACAGTGAGGTATCACCTCACAGCAGTCAGAATGGCCATCATCCAAAAATCTAGAAAGAATACATACTGGAGAGGGTGTGGAGAAAAGGGAACCCTCTTGCAGTGTTGGTGGGAATGTAAATTGATACAGCCACTAAGGAGAACTGTATGGAAGTCCCTTTAAAAACTAAAAATAGGACTACCATACAACTCAGCACTCCCACAACTGGGCCTATACCCTGAGAAAACCATAATTCAAAAAGAGTCATGTACCACAATGTTCATTGCAGCTCTATTTACAATAGCCGGGACATGGAAGCAACTTAAGTGTCCATCGACTGATGAATTGGTAAAGAAATGTGACACATATATACAATGGAATATTACTCAGCCATAAAAAGAAACGATCGTGAGTTATTTGTAGTGAGGTGGTTGGACCTAGAGACTGTCATACAGAGTGAAGTAAGTCAGAAAGAGAAAAACAAATACCGTATGCTAACACATATATATGGAATTTTTTTAAAAAAGGGTTTTGAAGAACTTAGAGACAGCACAGGAATAAAGACACAGCCGTAGAGAATGGACTTGAGGACACGGGGAGGGGTAGGGTAAGCTGGGACGAAGTGAGAGTGGCAAGGCCATATATACACTACCAAATGTAAAATAGGTAGCTAGTGGGAAGCGGCCGCAGAGCACAGGGAGATCAGCTCGGTGCTTTGTGACCACCTAGATGGGTGGGATAGGGAGGCTGGAAGGGAGACACAAGAGGGAGGAGATATGGGGATATATATATATATATATATATATATATGTATAGCTGATTCACTATGTTATAAATCAGAAACTAACCCACCATTGTAAAACAATTATACTCCAATAAAGATGTTAAAAAAAAACCCAAAAAACTCACAAGGTGGTGTCATCCCAGGCTTAGATTTCTTTCCCTTACTTCTAAAATAACCTTCATTTTCAAAATAAAATAACTGTGTCTCTCTTGAGTACTAATCATGTATTTTCAAATGTCTATTATATGCTGCCTAAAGGAGACCTGCTGTTATAGCAAATCAGGCAAATAAAATGTTAGTCGTCTTATTTTCTATTTCAAATATGTTGTTTTTTTCAGCTATCTTGTTCTTATTATCTATTTCAAATCCTGTTTATTGATGCTATCATAATCTCAATTCAGAATTTAAATTGCCTTAGTACCTCATCATATTATAATCACACAGCAAATTCAATGGTATCACTATTTTTATTTTACAAATTAACTAACTGAGGTTCACAGAGACTGGGTATATGATTAAATTGACAGAAAGAGTGAAGGCAGGTTTTTGAGCCCAACTCTCTGACTCCAAAAAAAGGTATTCCTTTCACTGCATCGAGTTTTCATTTTATGCTCCTCTTTTCATCAAGCATCTATTAACTTTTTCTAGATACTAGTTCTTATGTTTGTACATTATTTTAAAATTACTTTTCCACATTTAATACCCTAATTCTCATCCTTATTTTCTAATGTTTTAATTACTGTAATAGACTCCTGACTTGATAATCTATTTCTATTCCCTTTCTTCCAAGCCAGCTGACATGGTACTGGTGGGTTTATATTCTTAAGATGTCACTTCTACTTGGATACTCCCTTACTCAAAAATATTTATTGGCTCCTTCCAATCTTTATAGTAAACTTTCTACCTTGGAATACAATTCCCTTCACCATTCTTGTTTCAATCTATTTTTCTAAGTATAGCTCCCATTTTTCCCAAATACACACAGTCCTTGAGCCAAACTGATCTGTTCATGGCAACTCACCACACTGTCTCTTAAACTTACCTGTGTCTATAGGGATTCCTGCCTCTGGTTCTCAGGACATGCAATTTTCTTCATCTGGAAAAGCCGTAAGTGCTACTCTGTACTGAATTCCTATGATCCTCCAGGAACCATGCTAGGAGTTTTACAGACGTTATTTCTAATCTTCAAAAGAACATTGTAAACAAAAAACAAACACCCCAAATGAAAAATGGGCAGAAGATCTAAACAGACATTTCTCCAAAGAAGAAATACAGATGGCCAATAGGCACATGAAAAAGATGTTCAACATCACTAATTACTAGAGAAATGCAAATCAAAACTACAATGAGGTACCACCTCACACTGGTCAGCATGGCCATCATGAAAAATTCTACAAATAACAAATGCTGGAGAGGGTGTTGAGAAAAGGCAACTCTCCTACACTGTTGGTGGGAATGTAAGTTGATGCAGCCACTGTGGAAAACAGTGTGGAGGTTCCTCATAAGACTAAAAATAGAATTATCATATTATCCAGCAATCCTACTCTTGGACATACATCCAGACAAAACTATAACTTAAAAAGATGCACGCACTCCTACGTTCATAGCAGCACAATTCACAATAGCCCAAACATGGAAACAACCTAAATGTCCACTGACAGATGAATGGGTAAAGAAGATGTGGTATATATGTATACAATGGAATACTACTCAGCCATAAAAAGAATGAAATAATGCCATTTGCAGCAACAGGGATGCAACTAGAGATGATCATACTAAGTGAAGTAAGTCAGAAGGAGAAAGACAAATACCATATGATATATCACTTACATGTGGAATCTAAAATATGACACAAATGAACCTACCCATGAAACAGAAACAGACTCACAGACCTAGAGAACAGACTGGCGGTTGCCAAGGGGGAGGGGTTTGGGAGAGGAATGGAGTGGGAATTTAGGGTTAGCGTATGTAAGCTTTTACATATAGAATGGATAAACAAGGTCCTACTATATAGCACAGAGAACTATATTCAGTATCCTATGATAAACCATAATGGAAAGAATATTTTTAAAAAGAATGTATATATATGTATAACTGAATCACTTCACTATACAGCAGAAATTAACACATTGTAAATCAACTGTACTTAAATAAAAAATTAAAACAAAAAAAGAACACTAAGCCTCTCAGTCCTTAAATACTAAGGAATTTGTACAAGATGACACAATTACTAAGAAAATGGCATGTCTGCCTACAAATTACATGTCCTTTCAGTATTCTACACTGTGTTCTGAATGCCTTTTATTTTAAATTTTATCTATAATTAAAAGTATAGCTAAAATCATAACTTCTTCATATCACATTTCTTACATATAAAAGCATGTAAAAACGATAGGTCTCTCCTCTGAACTCCTTAAATCTTGTGTGTGTGTGAATGTGCATGTGTGTGCTTGTGTGTGTGTGTACAATTCTTTTGACATTGACTATAAACCTCATGTACCATAGTTCTCTTTTCATGTATACCTGTATTGTTGCCCTAACTATATTTTATATTCTTAAAAAGTATCATTTTTCATTGTGACTACAGTTCAGAACTTTGGTAGAAATGTAAGTAGGGTTGAATAGGCAGAGAAATCACTTGACGATTTGCCAGGGAAAGGATAATTCAATGAAGACGTGAAATTATTCTTTAGCTAGCACAATGAGGGGCGAGAAAAATGCACAGTCATTGAAGCAGGTTCATTTCTCTTCCTGCTCCCATCAAGCAGCCAGTAATGTCTCTCTAACCCATATGTGGGTAGAATATAGAAATGACAACAAACAAGAGTGAAAATACAGGAACAGGGGTTAGCGTTTTTGTGACTGCTTTCAGGCTTTCACGTGCTTCAGGTGGTACGGGAAAAGGAGGAAATAACCAGATTAGGATTCACGTAGCGTGAGTCATAAAAGGGGGCCAAAGTTGGTACATACAGTGAAGTTCTGCAATGGCTGGGTGAGGCCTGGATCTTAAAGCAGCGTTCACAGCAAGGGTTTGCACGGGGTGAGATGAATGGATTTTGCAGAGGGAGGTACCCCAGGAAACCTTAGAGTCCATTTGCAGGCCAAACGTGAAATATCGAAAAGCCACTTGCAGTTATTTAAATAAAAATGATTAAAATTAAATAAAATTTAAAATTTAGTTCCTTAATTGTACTAGCCACACTTCAAGTGTTCACTAGCCACACGCAGCTAGGGGATGCTGAACTGAGCTGTGCAGATACGGAACATTTCCTTTCACTGCAGAAGAGTTCTGACTAAAGTATCAATAACATATAGTATTTCAGATTTTTGTTTCCAAAGCCTATAGCGTATCAATTAGTATGAGTAATAAGTAGGATAATTTAAATAAATTGCAATAAGTTCAATTAGTACTATAAAAGTGGTGCCAGTAAAATTTTCTATTTTTCACAAAATATTACTTTCGAGTTAGGATGGAGTTGAAAGTACTCGATGCAGTTGCGTTTCAATTCGGCATTAACATATTTTTTTAAGTTGAGAAAGGGCTATGTGGTAACAAGAACAGCCCAAGGTTAATGATGAAAGGCATGAAG
Source organism: Physeter macrocephalus (assembly GCF_002837175.3). Classification (NCBI taxonomy): domain Eukaryota; kingdom Metazoa; phylum Chordata; class Mammalia; order Artiodactyla; family Physeteridae; genus Physeter; species Physeter macrocephalus. The sequence goes on from NC_041218.1 coordinate 85,582,061, forward strand.
TTTCACAAAATGTGTGGGAAATAGTACGTGATTCCTTTTGAGTGGGATTTAGAATAAACAGGAAAGAAACGTAAAATTTAGGAGAAAGGTGGATTGAGATCAACTAGTGTAGGCTTAAAAGTTTGTCTTAAATTTAAACAATGGATGTGTCGTAAGAGACTTTTCCATTTGCTCCTTGGGAATGTAAATCTTCCAGCCCCGTGATGCCAGATTGAACAAGCGTGTCGTTAAAAGAAAACAGGAATTGAGACTCTTTAAGGGACTGCTCCAATAATCAGGGAGAGAGAGGGAGCTATGTGTCTGGATAAGGGAGTTGGCAAAGAAGTGGAAAGGGAGAAAAGGATTTGAAAGCGCTTTTGAGTGCTATCGAACTATATTAAACATAGGAAGAAAGGAAGAATCAGAAATGGCTCAGATTTCAAGTGTGAGGTGTGAAAAGAATTATGCTGCTGCTGAAGGGAATGGGGGAGGGTTCATCAGGAAGTATGGTGAGTTCACTTTCAAACACTTTCACTTTGAAGTGCTGTAGGACTAACCACAAACTGAAGTGGGGGTGGTCTACGTGGAGGTAAACATTTGGGGTAAACAACTTCATCTCGGTGATCGTTGAACCCTAAAGAGGAAATGATATTGCCTGGAGAGGGAACAGGGGATTTAAAAGACAGAAACATGAAAAAACCTGGCTTTAGAAATGAGTAAGAGGGAAAGAATTTAGCGAAGGCAAGGTGTGAAGGCAGAAAAGGAGAATAGCCCTAGCATGAAAGCCCTAGTGAGAGAGGCTTCAGAGGAATGAGTGGTTAGCAATCTCCAGATTTGCAAAGAATTCAAGGACAACTCCTAAAAGAAAAAGGATTGGATGATTTGGAGAACATAAATGGCTGTTGAGAAATCGTTGGTAGAGGCGGATAGGTGGGGTTGCATGACTGATACAAGGAGTTAGTTAAATAACAGCTGATAAGGAAGTAGCTCACTATTTTATTCTTTTTCTTCTTTTCTTGTATCTCCAACACATGTTCCCACTCTTGCTATTTCACTGAGAAAAGAGAAGCAACCAGCTGAGACATTTAAACCCTTCCACCATCACACCTAACCTCTATCTGCTTCTGTATTTATTTACTTTTCCTTCTCTCTTGTTACTGTGAATGAACTGTCTGGTGTTCTAATAGAAAACAACCATCCACGGTGCACGACATCCCATTCCTCATCACCTACTCGAGGATATCACTTTGACAATACCATCCCTTCTCTATTATGCACTATCAAATTTTAACATTTTTCCTCTCCACTGTGTCTTTCCATCAGCATATACAAAACCATCTTTTTTTAAAAAATTGGAGTATAGTTGCTTTATAATGTTATTTTCTACTGTACAACAAAGTGAATCAGCTATATGTATACATATATCCCCTCCCTCTTGAACCTCCCTCGCAGCCCCTCTGCCCCCATCCTCCCACCTAGGTCACCAAAGAGCACCGAGTTTAGCTACCTGCTCTATACAGCAGGTTCCCACTACCTAAGCTATCTGTTTTACACGGTAGTGTATATATGTCAATCCCAATGTCCCAATCCATCCCTCCCTTCCCCCTGCCCTGTGTCCACACATCCTATCTCTACATCTGCGTCTCTATTCCTGCCCTGCGAATAGGTTCATCTGTACCATTTTTCTAAATTCAACATATATGCATAAATATGTGATATTTGTTTTTCTCTTTCTGACTTACTTCACTCTGTATGACACAGATGGACCAAAAGCAGACTCTTTTTTTTTTTTTAACATCTTCATCGGAGTATGATTGCTTTACAATGTTGTATTAGTTTCTGCTGCATAACAAATGGAATCAGCTATAGGTATACATATAACCCCATATCCCCTTCCTCTTGCGTCTCCCTCCCACCCTCCCTATCCCACCCCTCTAGGTGGTCACAAAGCACGGAGCTGATCTCCCTGTGCTATGCGGCTGCTTCCCACTAGCCATCTATTTTACATTTGGTAGTGTATATATGTCAATGCTACTCTCTCACTTCATCCCAGCTTATACTTCCCCTGGCTATTGTAAATAGAGCTGCAATGAACATTGTGGTACATGACTCTTTTTGAATTATGGTTTTCTCAGGGTATAGACCCAGTAGCGGGATTGCTGGGTCATATGGTAGTTCTATTTTTAGTTTTTTAAGGAACCTCCATACTGTTCTCCACAGTGGCTGTATCAATTTACATTCCCACCAACAGTGCAAGAGGGTTCCCTTTTCTCCACACCCTCTCTAGCATGTATTGTTTCTAGATTTTTTGATGATGGCCAATCTGACTGGTGCAAGGTGATACCTCATTGTAGTTTCAATTTGCATTTCTCTAACGATTAGTGATGTTGAGCATCCTTTCACATGTTTGTTGGCAATCTGTACATCTTCTTTGGAGAAATTTCTATTTAGGTCTTCTGCCCATTTTTCGATGGGGTTGTTTTTTTGATATTGAGCTGCATGAGTTGCTTGTATATTTGGGGGATTAATCCTTTGTCAGTTGCTTCATTGGCAAATATTTTCTCCCATTCTGAGGGTTGTCTTTTCATCGTGTTTATGGTTTCCTTTGCTGTGCAAAAGCTTTTAAGTTTCATTAGGTCCCACGGTTTTTGTTTTTTTTTCTATTCCCATTTCTCTAGGAGGTGGGTCAAAAAGGATCTTGCTGTGATTTATGTCAAAGAGTGTTCTGCCTATGTTTTCCTCTAAGAGTTTGATAGTGTCTGGCCTTACATTTAGGTCTTTAATCCATTTTGAGTTTATTTTTGTGTATGGTGTTAGGAAGTGTTCTAATTTCATTCTTTTACATGTGGCTGTCCCGTTTTCCCAGTACCACTTATTGAAGAGACTGTCTTTTCTCCATTGTATATTCTTGCCCCCTTTATCAAAGATAAGATGACCATATGTGTGTGGGTTTAACTCTGGGCTTTCTATCCTGTTCCATTGATCCATTTTTCTGTTTTTGTGTCAGTACCATACTGTCTTGATGACTGTAGCTTTGTAGTATAGTCTGAAGTCAGGGAGCCTGATTCCTCCAGCTCCATTTTTCTCTCTCAAGATTAAAGCAGCCTCTTTTGATCAACTTCCCCTACCAGTTACCATGCCAGTCCTCTCATTTCCTGTACAGGAAAGCACCTTGAAAGCAATGTCCATTGCAGTCTCTAATTTTTCTCCCCTCCCCCCACTTTTTCTGTTCTTTTGGGGTTTTTTTCCACTCTTGACAATGCCTCGAAACCACTATTATCCAGGACAATGTTTCTAAATTCTGTATCACCTCTAGAATCAGTCAACAGGGGACACTTCCCTGGGCCTTGCAACTTGGAAATTCCTGCTCTGGCCCTTCACAGGCTGAGCTTCTCCCCAGTGGAGCAAGGAGTTCAGGAGGCCAAGGGGAAATGCCCACCTGGAGCCTACACTCCTCTTGTAGCCCACACTCCAGGCAACCAGAACCCCATAATTTCCTGCTAAGATCACTTAAACCCACTTCAGAATCTGCATGGGCCTCTTCTGTGAGTCTGACCACTCAGGAGTAGATCACACCACTGACATACTTATCCCTAGGCCAGAGGGCTTGTCAAAAGGGATTGCCAAAAGGCAGCCTGTCTGTCGGCTGCTAACAGAGCTTGGCCAGGGCTTGCCTGTGCAAGAGTTCTCATGGCAGATCACTGAGTGGATAGTGGGAAGAGAAGTGGGGGTAGGATCCTTACACTTTCATATTTCACTAATGAAAAGGAGGCAAACTGTGTTAAATTTGAACATGTCTTTTCACAGCATTATCAAGTTACTTTTTTAAGTAAGAGGAAAGAATTTTTCTTTTAAGTTTGTAAGCTTGATTTATAACATAAATATTTAGATGTCTAGTACGCATGCTTTGAATGATACCCTGGCCCGGGAAATGTTAGATGTAGGCCTTATCGGACTCAGTGATTAATTCTCAGTATATTTTTTACTTGACCAGTCAGTAGGTTTTGACAGAGTTAGTCACTCCATTTTCTTAAGACCCTTTCTTCCCTTGGCTTCTAGGAGAACAATCTATTCTCCAGACTCTTCTCCTTCCACGTTAGCGGCAACTTCTCAGACTTCTTTAAATGACCTTGGACACAGTCCCTGAACCTCTTTTCTCTCTTTACATGTTCCCTTGATTATCTCATCTACTTTGGTAGCTTTAAATGTCGTTATCTGCTGATGATTTTCAAATTACATTCTAGCCCTCATATGTTATTACTTATATGTAGAATCTGAAAAAAATGATACAAATGAACTTTTTTTCAAACAGAAACAGACTCCCAAAAAAAACAAACTTATGATTATCAATGGGGAAAGCTATAGGGGGACAGGGGGAGGGATAAATTAGGAGTATGGGATTAACATATACACACTACTATATATGAAATAGGTAAACAGCAAAGACCTACTGTATAGCACAGGGAACTACACTCAATAACTTGTAATAACTTATCATGGAAAATTATCTGAAAAAGAATACATACATATGTGTATAACTGAATCACTTTGCTGTACACTTGAAACAAACACAACATTGTAAATTAACTATACCTCAATTTTAAAAGTTATATTCTACCCAAAATTCTGACATTGAAACGCATGTATGGGTAGCCTGCTTGAACACTTAATGTGGCTAACAATTTTTCAAATATGATATTCAAAATTGAGCTCCTGATCTTTCTCCTCCAAATCTGCTTGTTCCATAGTATTCCTCATCTCAATATGTAGAAACTCCATTCTTACAATTACTCAAGCCCCTTTCTTTCTCTTAAACACTGCCTCTCAAACCCTGCCAGTTCTACCTGTAACATGAGTCTGAAATCTGTCCATTTGTTACCATGGCAACAATCCAGCCTAAATCATGTTGCCTTTTACCCGGACTACTGTGAAATTTTCCTAATTTTCAACATGTTATCCATAATTCTCCTGTTAACATGTTGGTTCTATCAATTTATTCCCCTGCTCAAATCCCTGCAGCGTTTTCCAAACTCTCACAGGGTTAAGTCCTGAGCTAATTTAGGAGTCCCTCAATAATCTGAAGGACCCACCCCATGCTCACTCACTCTTTTCTTCTTCTACTATTGTCCCTGCACTCACTCTACTCCAGCCACCCTGGTTCCCCGTGATTCTTCAATCACACTAGGCCAATGCCTGCCTCAAAGCCCTCAGAATTACTATTCCCTTTGCTCAGATTTGTCTTTATCTAGATGTCTGTTTTTCATTCCTCATCTCTTTGATGTCTTTGCCCAAATGTTACTGCAGTGAACATTCTGCTGCACCACTAAGAGCTCCTTTCACGACTGAGACACTTGTTCTTCCAGCTACTGGCAGTGTTGGCATCTGAGTACCTCTCCAGGGAGGGGTCCTTGACCAAAAGGAGCTGCCTTGCCCCAGGTTATAACTCTCACCTGAAAGCAACCCTCATCCAATGACTGGCAACTTGGGAGTATAAACGTTAATCTCCCTTCTCAAGTACAACTTTGAAGAATCATTCCAGTTACAGACTCCCCAAAGGATCAGTTGAAGCCCCTGTTACAACTACATATAGTTCACCCTTTCCTACTGCCGAGTTCTGCCTCCCTCCTTCCATACAGGTATATCTGCCAAAGGTGTTCTCCACCCTTCTTCTTCATGCAAATCTGCCTCAGATTCTGTTTCCAGGAAACTTAATCTGAGAGAGTTGGTACCAGGAGTGGTCGCTTAGAAGCAGACCGTAAATGGGATATTGGAACTAGATTACCAACCGCCCACCCTCAACCTTCAGCCAGCTGGGCAATTAGGGCCCCATTACTGGTGGTAGGTTTATGACTGATAGCCCCCGGCTTGCAATAGCAGTTAAGTTTTTTAAAATTTCACTGGTAGTAATCTGAGATTGGAGATCAGTGAGAGATGATATATAAGTAAGAAAAACCTCAGTGTTTGAAAGAGTTAGGGCAAGTAGAAATTATAAGGACGGTAGCATTATGGCTGTTGCTGGGAGCTATCAATTCACTGAAAAATGACAATGGAAGGCCAAGGGTGATTAACCAGAAACTTAATGCATAGTCCAAAAGTCAGAGGATCTCCTGTAGAGATGAAGGTGGAAAAAGTAATGATCAGGCATAGGACTTAATTATAAAGATAGGAGAGTCCAACAGAAGATTGAATTTTCAACCTTGGCAAGACTGTAACACCAAAGTCAAGGTCTTCATGGAAAGGAATGGGACCTAGATAATTAGAATAGCGACGCCTGAGCTGATGCATCAAAAAATCTTGAATCCTTAGATTCTACTTGGACCTTCTGAGCTGGCAAAAGTGTTACACAACTCCCTTTTAAAGATAACACCCCCTCTTGCATGAAGACAATGCAGAGTCCTTTGTCTTACAAGGTAATAGTCAATCTAATGAGGATCTTTACCCACTGCTTCAAGAGACCAGGTTAATAACTATAATCTACTTATGACATAACCTGACCAGGGAAGTTCTGGACCTGCTACCAGAAGAAAGAGCCCACAAACCAAAAGAGCTCCAGAGACTAACCATCATGTACTTGCAGGAGCTAGATGAGTGTATATGCGTATTTATATACATACCTATATATGTTTGGATTTTAAGGGTGCTAGATCAAAGGAAGGTGGAACATAAAGTTGGATAAAGGAGAAGTATCATACAGAAGCCCTTTCCTATGATACAGGATGCCGACCCCCTAGGAAACAGTACCAACATATTTTCTAGGATGGCTCTTAGAAGCCTAGATATAGTGCTGTCCCAGGGCAAATGGTAGAGGAAGGCAACAGAAGGCTCAGAGAAGTTGGCTTCCTAGATTGGAAAAATAATCAGACTTTAGGAAATGATCAAACAGATTTCCATGTATTAAAATAGTAAGGAATGCGCTAGTGGGGGGAGGAATTTCAGCATTATTGAGATGGTTCTCTATAGGCAGGGGTTGATGACAGAAAATTCAATTACAGACCTAGGTTTCCTCAAAGCAATGGGAATTATAAGACCCCAAAATAATAGAAACCAGCTACCAGCATTTAATTATGAGCACCAAAGCAGGTATAATATTATAAAGAGACTAAAGGTGAGAGTGGCAGCCAGCAGAGCCTGATATGCAGAGACCTATGGAAATAGTTAATAGAACAGAGTGTTCTTAAGACCAAAATAAATGAACAGGCCATATGAGTATTGCTGAATTTAAACAACCCCAAGAGTCAAGGATAATTGTTAGAGGGATAATGTCAAAAAATGTCTTGATCCCTTATCCTTTTTCCAGAACTGAGCTATTTCTCAGAGCCAGATCCCAGATACTGAAAGAGCCTCATGAAGGAGAAATCTTCAACACCATGACAAATGTATAGAATGAAGATTCACTAAATAAATCCTAGGAGGTCTGATTGGACTTAATACGTGGGGACCAGCAGTAGCATTGCGGCCCTCATGTTAGAGTGGAGACATATGGGAACCAGGTAATAAGTGTATCCTGGACCACATCAATATCACAGTGGGCCCGGTGGATTCACAGACCCAGCCAGCAGTTATTTCTCAATTCTCTGAATGTATAATTGGAATGAGTATATATCACAGTTGGAATGAATATACATGGCAGACTCCCCATTTTGCTTTTTCTGGCTTGTACAGTAAGAGTTAGCATAGTGAGGAATGTCAGAGGGGAGCCTCTGTTACTGCCCCACCCAGTCCCCAGCTGTCATGGTCCTTAAATGGAGTTGACTGCCCCAGTCTTTGTGCTCCATTGCAGTATAAATCTGAAGGACCATCTCAGCTTTGAAGCTCCCCAGAGGGTTGGCTAAGTTCTCTGTTGCAACTCCACTGCACTCCAATTTCTCCGTTTGCCAATATTCCTTCCTTCACTCACTTACGTGGATTATTCCAAAGAACACTTTCCTGTAAACTTTCTGCATGCCTTTTTCATATAAAAGTCAGTTTTTATGGAACTTGACCTAAAACAATTACCTTTTCAGTTTGGTCTTTCTTGGATGTATTACATAAAATTCGAATCGCTCATCTTTAACACTACCCCCATACTCCTTATGTCCATTCTCTGTTTTTTTTTTTTTTTTAAACAGATGTCATCATCTATAATTCTATATCCTTGAAATATTTAGCATGTTTATTGTCTGTGTGAACCCCCCCTACGCACTCACACACTAGAATTTGAGCTCTGTGAGAGGAGGCATCTAATTTGTTTACTGCTGAATCTCCCATGCCTGGTACATAACAATAGTTAAATATATCACTTGTTGAATAAATGAATTCCTGCCATTCTAGAGGTAATATTTCACGTTTGCAATCATTTGGGAAGGAGAATCGTGCATTTCCAAGATGGAGCAAAGAGCTGTCAAACAGCATATATCTACTGATCACTCACTATTTACTAATTATTTCAATAAACAAGATTTTCTTCTATGTACTCTCAGTTTGGAGCTTACAAACAGAAGAGAGGTACCAGAGGGCATGGTCACTGCAAAATACTCTGCCTAGTTAATGAGGATGGACAAACTGATCGGCAGCAGATTCCTCTTAGGAATTTGAAAAGTAAAGAATCACCTAATGGGGGATAGTAGATGTGAAGCATATTGGAGAATATACAGATTAGGTTCTCTCTTAAAGGATGATTATATGAGAAAAAGTCAGCCATGGAAGATCAAGATATTCCCAGTGAGAATAAAAAAGCATGAGTGAAAGTTAAGTTGGGACACCTAATTAGGAAGGAGGTAAAAGCCCAGCTCTAATAGAGAATGGGTTATGAGAAGTCATGGGAAGTACATTTGGAGAGTTGGGTGGTGCTGACTATATTATTGAGTGCATGGTGGTAGGATTAATATAGGACACAGTGATAAATAAGAAGTTCTTTTTCAACACGAAAAGGAGTATGATGAAACTTGAGTTTGAGGTAATTTAACATGGCACAAGCAGACAGGTTAGACTGGGATAGGGTAGAGACTAGAATCAGGAAAGCTAAATAAGAGGTGGTTGCAAATCATCAGGACCGAAGTTACTGAGGAGTAAGATTAAGCGAGTATGTAGTGGAAATGTTGCATTAAAGAAATATAAAAGTTTTTTTTTTAAAGAGACAGAATTTGGGACAGAAAGAGGTCCCACAGGAAATAATTATCTACTTTGTCAGTTAGGCTTGTAACATTTTTTATTTCCAATAATCATTGTATATAATTACATCCTAATCCATAAAGAGGAGTATGTAGAAAAATAAAGGTAGAAATCAACTGCAATGAATAAAAATACGTATTTGCACTACGTCTTAAGATATAAGAGCTGCTTAAGGCTGGCACTGTAAACTTATTGCACCATCTGAATGTGTTAACTTGAAACACCAATTTTGCCCTATTCCCTCAAGATGGAAAGACTGCTCTCAGGAAGTCCCCAAAGACATGAGCTCTCTGGAGGAAATACCATGCACAGAGCTCCCAGAAGTGTACATCTGAGTACAATTAGCAAAGAAGGGATAGTTTGCCTCAAATATCATGGGAATACACAAGGATAAAGGTCATTGCTAAGGGAACCAGGAATCAAACCGCCCAGGGACCCAATGCCTGAAGTCAACACCTCCTATTAGATATGGAAACAAAATAAAGAATAATACAGCTGGCAACCTGATTTGACAATTTTCAGAAGGAGCTGAGCCACTGAAGCCACTTATTGAAGTAAGCCACATGTCACAATCTCAGGGGAAATCCAGCTTGGTGACTATTTTAGATCTGGTAATACTGGCAAAAGAGACATCTCTAAAAACGTAGGTTGACATCTCAACACTAAAGGCAAATGGTAAATAATTGCACATTATCTCAAGCTAGATGTTGAAATATAAATGTTAAATGGTGATTATTCAAACTGTTTAAAGGCTAATGTCCCAGGCTGAAGATTCAACAGAGAATCTGACCAAAAACAGACAGAGGAAAAATTATGACACCATATAAACTTGCAGTATTTCAGTGACCTTTAGCGCTGAGGACTCACTCTCTGTATTTTACCTCCTCAATTTTTTTTTCTTGCACAGCCTGTTGCCCAAAGAAGATGTTGCCAATCAGCTTTGTGATTTTTTTCTTTTTAAAGGCAACACTGTTCTTAGAAGTCATTTTTGAATGACTATTTTAAAAGACCATGATGCTCCAACAGTGTGTTTTGCTTTGTGTGTGTGTTTGGGTTGTGCGTGTACATAGATGTGTATCTGTGTGTGTGTATGTATGTGTGTACACAAAGTAATCTGCCTTTTTCCATGGCTCACGGGCCCAGCCGCTCCGCGGCATGTGGGATCTTCCCGGACCAGGGCACGAACCCGTGTACCCTGCATCGGCAGGCGGATTCTCAACCACTGCGCCACCAGGGAAGCCCTATGTTTCTGTTTTAAAGAACAAAATTTATGGCCACATTTTTCCTTGAACAAAAACATCGAATTTAGTTACCTTTTCCTATTGTCATTGTCTATCAGTTTTCCCTCACTATGGAGCAAGGTTTAACAATAGACAGGGAGTGTGCTGGTGTTATTTTTAAGGCTGAGAAAAAAAAAAGGGGGGTAAATATTGGGCTAACAGTTGTCATTGTATCAATAGATATTGACATAATTTCTGACTAAAATTGGGCTTTTTTTTGATTTTTTGAGTCACTCTAAAATTTCTAGGGTGTTGAGATAGACCCACTATGACGTTGAACCTTGGAAAGAAATGCTAACGATACTGTCACCTCAGCAGAGCACACACAAAAAAAGGCCCCAGATCTGTATCAATTTTTTAAAAAGAAATAATTTTTGAACATTTCCTCTGGTTAGCACTGTGCCAAATACTGTGGAGGACATCCAGGCTAATAAGATGTTGTGCTCACTCTAGCAGAATTTACTGTTTTATTGTCATCATTTTCTTGGGTCCAGAAAGCCGTAATCCCAAGTGAAGCAACATGGATTAATAGCTGTATTAACCTCAGCTCATTATTGAAGCTGTGTCCCAGGCACCCAGGGGAGAGCGATGGGAAAGAAGCCTTTCTCTTTTCTCTGGCTTTCTCCAGCCTCCCTCCCTTAAATATAGACACATCTTGAATTTTATGTCAAGATTATTTTAGGCACTGATGAAAAAAAAATCACATAATAATCTCATAAAGTTGATGACTAAATATTCTGGGTTACACAGAAAAGTGGAAATTCGTAATTTTATACAGTGCAGAAAATGCACAATTCTACTCTTGAAAGTGCTGGTCCGTCTTCGTCAGTAACCCACTTAGGAAGTCCTACTCAAACACATACCCTTTCAAAGCCAGGGTATGTCCCCACCAAAAAGCTATGGGGTATATTTACCTGAATGCAATTATACGAAGTACCTTATCCGTTCATAATTGCTATAGAACATACAAGAGTCTTTTATATTCAAGGTACTTTACATTCAATTTTTATGTAAAAACAAAAGGCAAAAAGATTTTAATGGGGGCTTCCCTGGTGGCGCAGTGGTTGAGAATCCACCTTCCAATGCAGGGGACACGGGTTCAAGCCCTGGTCCAAGAAGACTCCACATGCCGCAGAGCAACAAAGCCCGTGCACCACAACTACCGAGCCTGCGCTCTAGAACCCGCGAGCCACAACTACTGAGCCCACGTGCTACAACTACTGAAGCCCGTGCACCTAGAACCCGTGCTCCGCAACGAGAAGCCACTGCAATGAGAAGCCCGCGCACTGCAACGAGGAGTGGCCTCGGCCTCCCGCAACTAGATAAAGTCTGCGTGCAGCAAGGAAGACCCAATGCAGCCAAAAATAAATAAAATAAATAAATGTATATGAAAAATAAAGATTTTAACGTTTGTGATCTTGTGTTGTGGTTAGCATGGACTCTGTGTTCATGGGTGAGTATAAATAAAGCAGTCATTGCAAATCTTGTTCCCTTGGGGCAGGCCCTTTTCATTGTAAAAGCAACACCACGTGATCTGCATGGACCCTCACATACCTACCTTTCCACATCCTTACACTATCATAACATGGCTTTGGATGGATGAAATCCAGGAAGTTTTGACTACACTTACGTATTGACAGCCTAATATTTTATGTGAAAAAGTAAACAAAGCAGGACTATGTATTGAATTTGACAGCCTATTTCCTTGTTCTATGAATATACAAAAATCCACCTGTTCAGACTTCGCCCATGGTCCCACAAGAACAGCACCAACATGCTGATGGACTGACTATATTCTAACATTTCCCGGGTAGGCACGTTCACAAGTCCCAAAATGTGCACTGAGAGATTTGCCTGCTGCCACAGGTAGCCAACTCTGTTTATAAGGAAAACACCACTTAACTACCTAAGCACTTTATGCTTCATATGAACAAAAAATTATACAACAGAATCTCTGTCCCCAAGCTTGCAGATTGTCAAGAAGGGCATGGCATCTATTGGGGTAGTCAAAAGGCATTGAACATATTTAGGTGTATTTACTGTTCTTACTTTTCAGGAGAAACCAAATGACCTACTGTTACAAAGAATATTGCTTTTTATTCCCTCAGTACCAAATCAATCAAAGTCCTTCCAGCACAGCAGCTGTTGCTTAATGGCCGCAAAGGTTAATGTACTGCCTGAATCAAACATATTTCGGTGTCTACACCAAGTGGATCCTCAATTAATGTTGATGGATTGACTTTCTCACAAGCAGTAAAAGCTCAATTTATAGAAATCAATCCTAAGAGATGAAAATAAATAATTTAAGAGCACTGTGTGTTGAATTCTATGTTTGGCAACACAGCAATGTGTATAGATGTAAGAACTACATATATTTATTTCCATTTTGTAAATAAAAAGCTGTTTTCTAGTTGGCTGACATATACTATGTCTCAGTCATTTTGAGTCATAATCTAAGCATAGCAAGGCTATAAATTTGGGTGATTCAATATAAATATTCTGATAGTGATATTAGAGTGATTATGAAGAATTTCAAGACTCGTATATCTAAAGACAAGACACAAGCTTGTTCATTAGTAATTATAACTTTAAATCATGTAATAAAGATTGCTTAGTAGTGAGAAACATTCTATTTGAACTGTTCATTTCAGATTATCTTTAGTGTACAGATTTTGACAACTTTCTACATTATTGTATGCTATTCTTTAAGGAAGAAGAGCAGGTTTGAAGATGTGTCAGAAGTAACCATTTAATCTGAAAGCATAAAGAATTTTCTCTTTAGCTGCCATAGGGTTGTATGGTTTTACCCTTTGATCAGGTGACAGCTCGAAAGCATCTCCTTAGTCAAAGCAGAGTCTTAGAAAATGAGGGAATGGGCTATTGGGTATTTCAGCAGAGCATTGCTTTTACATCCTATGTCCAAAACAGAGCTGTGCTCTACATTTCAAAAAGTTTGAGCAAATAAACTGACAAGTATCAAATACTACAAGATGGGAAGTGGAATTAGTTCAGAGAGCAAGGAGTCAGCCAAAAGATCAAAAGAACTGGAGAAAAAGCTTCAGGAAGATGCTGAGTGAGATGCAAGAACTGTAAAGTTGCTGTTATTAGGTAATACCTTTTTTTTTCTTTTGCCTTTAAAACCCTGATTTTGTTTCAATTGTGATTTATTTACTTTTCTCAAACTTTAATTTCAAGGGTATTACCATATGGGAGATTTATTATCAAAATGTGTTTGGAACTTGACTTTGTGGTGATATATAAATATTTGTTTAGCATTTTATTACATGTCTTTTGTTAAGCACAGAGACAAATATTTACTAGATGGCTCAATTTCTCTATGTCAATAATCTTTCATTATTTTTTTAAAAACTCATGGACATTTATTATTTTATTGTACCCTAGTCGTTTCCAGAATACCAACTTTTTATATGGAAAACAACCCTTTAATTACAAGTTATAAAGATTTATGTCATTTTGTTTGAAAATATGTTGAGTTGTTTGATATCAACACTAATATGTTATTTAATTACTTGTACTGTTAAAACCAATTAGTCTCAAGTTATTTGGAGAGTAATGATAAAGTACTTTAAATTATACTAATAATATTATTTAGGCTCCTGAATACTGCCTGTAATATTGTCTGTATGATTGAAAAATACTCCATTTAAATCCTTTTAGGATATTTAAATATTCATTCAGGTCAGGAGTTACATCTCTTCTATCTTTTATTCCCTCAAAATTCAACACAATATTTTACCACAACTATAAACTTAATAAATGTTTAATGAATTGAAAGAATGAAAATAATCTAGATGCCACACATTTTTCTAAAAATTTTTAACATGTTATAGTCACTAGAAGATATATTTTTGAAATAAAATAAAGACCTATGAAAAGAATACAAAACAGCTTTAATTTAATCATAGCTGTATGTTTCTCCTACTCTTAGTTATACACAAAAGGACTTCATTTTATTTCAGAATTGTGAATCTTTCACACAACAAAATGCTCTCATTTGTGTGTATGTGTGTGTGTCTGTGTGTCCGTTGACTGTGTCTAATTTGCTCCCAGTAGCAAGAGTATCTCAGAAACGAACTATAGCATTCCCAGCCCTTGCTCCTCCAAGGAAAGGAAACGTTTTCTCCCTTTATGCCCAAGTCCTGAGGCCTCACACCTGCCCACAGCACTTGCAAGTAACCACCAAGAGAGGTTGATAAGTTGGAAAGATGTAGGGGTCAGCTCTTATGAAACCAGAAAATAGACCTTCCCTAACACTCCAGAGTATTCTCCGAGGCTTTGATCAAGAGTCAAAGTAATAAGTGGACATAGAGAAAACAAAAGATGAGAGGGAAAACCAAGCATTCCTGCAAATGCATTCTGTGTCCTTCTTGTACTAAGAACAATGGCACAGGAATAGTGATGCAATACATTAAGAATCCCTATGTTTGAACAAAATTTCAAAAGAATAGACATTTTCAATATACCAATTATTTTTAGATTAAAGTGGTGGGCTAGATAAAGAGGAAAGGGTAACATTTTATAAGAAATATAAGAGTAGCCCCCCTTCGCCGCAACTAGAGAGAGCCCGTGCAGAGCAAGACCCAACACAGCCAAAAATAAATTTAATTAATTAATTAATTTTTTAAAAAGAGATATCAAAGAATCTTAGTGGTATTATTACATCTTTCACTTTCCTAAAACAATCACAATTGCACAAATTCATTTCCAATGTCACCATACAATAAGCTTGGATTCATCTGGTTCCAACAATATGTCACCGAAATTTTCTGTCACATCTTATTTACACAAAATGAATCAAATTCTCTTTAGCTTTTCACATTTCAATGTCCAAACACTTGACTAAATTTTCCCTTCTGGATGCTATATGAGTTCTATATCTAATGATTAAGTTGTCAAAGTTCAAAACAATAAAGTTTTGTAACAACTCTGCTTCAATTCTCATGTTTTGAATTGAAAGCAAATTCTCTAACCTATAATCTTTATATTCAATTTGGCGTTCATAAAAGCATTCAGTGGAACTAAACAAAACCTTCTCACCCTCAAATCCCCTCACTAATGAAATCTATCTAATTTCTCCCATCATTGAGACAATGATTCTCACTCATCTGTCTGGTCTGAACAACTGTTTTTAAGTTTATCAGTGAGCGGATGTCATGTGGGACTAACCAGGTAAGCACTGGTAGTAATCAGTCCCTGAGTCTAGCTCTATTTTTATAAAAATTAAAAATCTGAAAAATATTTTCAACAGCATTCTTTATGTTAATCCTCTTGTTACCCAATGAATTTCTAGGTGCTTTAACACAACTTTCCAAATTTAACATGTGCTGTAAACTAGATGTACCATTTGGTATTACTGAATACAAGATATCACTTAATCTGAAGAGCTATCTATATCAAAGTGCACTTTACAACTAAAGGATCACCTTGCAGACAGATTCCCTTTTATTGTACTGTTCAGACATTCAGTAAAATTATAGAAGAAATGCAAAATCTGTTCCTAGAAGCAGGCTTCTAGGAAACACTGGAGATGACATACATTCCCGGCTCATTTGATAACTACTATCAAGACAATAATGTCACATACTTTAAAAAAAAAAATTAGCCTGTAAAGCTGTCCCAGGAAGAGTGAATTTTAATAAGAAAAACAAATGTTAATAAATAAGCTGTTCTCTTTTGTAAACTTCCTATGTTACTTTTTTTTAAATCTTAATTTACAAATGTTTGATTAAACTTGTATTCTATTCAAAAGAAATACATGTCATTTGATTGTGAAATCAATGTGGATCATGTTTGTTTTTCTTGTCTCCTTTCTTTATACTTATTATTTTAAATTTCAGTTCAAATTTATTCATTTACCACATTACTTTTTTTTTTTTTTTTTTTTTTTACTTTTACAAATTTCTATCACATGAGCTAGTTAGATTCAAAGCTGTGAAGTACAGGGAAAAAATTAGTTTCATTCTTTCTTCATATCTGAAAGCTTGCCTCATTCACTCTACAATTTTTAGTTATGATATTGTAATGAGCTTTTAGCCAGTGATTCCCAACATTGTCATGGACTGTTCATCACTGGTGTTCTGTTCCTTTAGTTCTAAAACCATTTATTTTTTACTTTTTTGTGTGCTATCTTGTAAGCATCACACTATCATTTTTTTAATGGTGCCATCTGAGTTTTATCATTTTAAAATATTATTTTGTCATCTGGCTCTTAGAAACATGAACCTGGATGGAGTCTAAAATTTCTTAATGTACTTTAAACATGTTTATGTTTACTTACTAATCAACATCAAATTTTCCAAATTGGCCCACTTATTCAACAAGTGGATGTTTTAGAAGATGTTCCATTGTTTTAGTATGACAGTAGGAGAATTATAATAATTCTGACACTATGTAAAAGCCTGTTAGAAAATAATTGATAAAATAAAACTTGCAAAGCAGAATTAGCTAAATAGGTTTATCCACCTGGCAGAGTGGAGAGAATACAATTTACAATTCTGGTAGAGTAGAATGTGTTTTTAAGACATTTGAGATAAAATTGATTTGTTAATATTTTCATCAAGTGTTACGCTTTTTTCACTTCTCTGAATGACCTCAGCTAGACACATAACCTCAGAGAAATGATGGGTGTCAAAGCATTTGGTGAATTGTAAAAATCCAGACAAACGCGGTTTACTCTTACTGTATAATAGATTCCTAGATCTGAAATAAATTGGATGTCGGTAAATGTATACAGGTTTTCTTCCTTTTATGTACATCAGGAGGAAAGAGGACATAAGATTCATATCAAAGTTGTTATTTATATTGTATTTGTTTAAATAGGTCTTTATTTTTAAAAAGTATTTCTGTATATGAGTTGGAGTGGATGCAGAAAACTGGAGGTGTTCCTGAGTCACTGGCTAGAGTATAAATTCAACAAGTGTAAGAAGTTCTGTTTTGAATTTCCATTACACCAATAGAGTCAATGCCTGTCTGTGGGTGTGATCACATACGCAGATCCCCTGGAATAATTATGTTACACTTAAAACTTGCAAAGAAGAATTAGCAGAATTAGAAAGAAAAAATTTTTTCTCATCACACTAGTGATAAGAATCTTGTGAACAACATGTAGAACTTATTCCTGAATAAGGTTTCCATTTTTTTTTAAAGTCATTCTTTCCTTTCAGTAATATCAATACATTTTTATTTTAAAATATTTTACAATATTTTATTTTGTTTCTAAAGATATCAATCTTGTGGGTGTACAAATATTTTAATATAAATGTTTAAAATTGCTTTTCAGTTAATAGAGAGAAAATAGGCAGAAAAGGTCTACTTGGAGAATTTCAAATCGTCTCAAAGCAACGAACTATTTGCACCATAGCAATTTGAAAGTTCCAGAGGAAAAGCCAAATATTTGCAGTTGTATTTATTTATAAAGAATGGCAGTTGGAAGCATCAAATAGCTTTTTACAATGTCTCTTTTTTCTAATAGGAAAAAAGCACTTAGACTAATGTTTTGCATATATTTGGTTTGTTTTAGATTAATTTATCTCAAATAATCAGGACACATTAACCATAGGCTCCTAAGTCTCTCACATAAAAGATGCAAACCATTCATTAAGGCATTCCATATTTAGCCAAATGATGGTATTTGTTAATGAGATAAAATATCCTGTCTTGCTGAGAATAGCTCTCGTTAACTATAATTTAACAGAACTTCTCTAGTTATATCACAGAGCATTTTTATATTCGTTTTATTCAAACCTGAATTATTGACTCAAGAGCAATACTGTACCTTTAAAAACATTCATATAAGCAACATGAGCAGTTAACAAAAATCGTTTACCCCTCCATTGTGTTAGAAAGGAAAGAGGGTGGTGAAATATTTGATGGTGTAAAGGCTCCATGATATATTTTACATAAAATAAAATATACTTCCAGTTAAGATTTAGATTCCAATTCAGAATCCATCTCCTTATTTAAGTTTCCTCCAAATACATCAATGTAGAATTTGCACCTAAGGAAGCAGAATTCAAGGAGAAACTGAGGGTGAAATTAATCAAGATATGAAAATCTCCATTCTGTTTACTAGATTCTGACGCTAATAAAGTAGAACTCAAGGGTTTAATTCCTGCCTCAATATTTTATATTCAAATAGAACAAATTTTCTATTTAGAATTGTTCCTCTTTTAAGATATCTGGAAATTTCAGTCTCTGACAAGCACGTGATTCTTTACTATCTCATACTTGTTCAGTTACTGAATTAGTTCTTTAATTTCATATATTTTCATTCAAAGTCAGCCATTATACCTGTGCTCCTCCTAAAAGTCTGAAATATTCTGTCCCCTTAATCTCCTACCTTAACTGGCATTCACAACCTCAAACCTGGATAATTCCTCAAAGTTCTTCATTTATCATTGTTTTAATACACTGTTCCCAACGGATTTCCTCCAAAGTGAAGCTATTTAACATCTTTTCAGCCCCCAGTGCTCATCCTGGTCCCCACGTAAACTCCTAATTTCCTTCATTCCCAGAGGTTTTAGAATAAAAAGATTTATCATTGTCAGTTTCCTGGCTGACAATTTCCTGTTTTTAACTTTAGCTGGGCTAATAATTGTTTTACTTATTCCTACTTTTCTACTAAAATATTCCAAAAGGCGGCTCTTTCTACATTTCCAACATCATTTTCTTCTAAAACATCCTCTCTTCCCACCTCACCCTAGATGACCACCCCTGTGTAAGACAGTCATCACTCATCATCTCCAAACTCATTAACTTTCATTTATTCTCTTCTACTTCAACTAGTTTTAAGGAACTGGTGGCATTCCATTTTCATTTAAGGCTAACTTCAGCCTTTGTGCTATAAATTCTATCTCCTTCTGTATCTTAAGAATTTTGCTTTATGAATTATTTTATCTCTTTGCCATTTTCAAAATTCTCCTCTGCTAGCTCCTGCCCCTTGGCATATAATATTTCTCTCCATCTGCCTAAAAAGCTTTTACTCTTTTCTTTGACTCCCTCTGAATTCACCTTATAGAGTTATCTTTTAAAATGTTCTATATTGAAATGCTTACAGAAATAGTCTATGGTCACTGCTTCTATTTCTATACCCTCTACATTCCCTTCAGTTAATTGCAAAATAACTTGTATATCCTTCTCTCTACTAAAAAATGATCTCTCACAGATCGCTGATAACCTTCAATTCACAAAACTGAGACCTCAGTAACTGAATCTCTCTTCTTTTTTAACTCCTGTAACACTGAAATACCTTCTCATTTTTTATATCCCTTTACTCCCCACTTCACTGAAGCTTGCTTCTTTTCTCTCCATTTGTAAGTGGTTTCACTCACCAAAATTTGTCCTTGGGCCTTTATGTTTTGCAAATCTGTACTCTCTCAGGGACCTCATATCAGGACTTAACTATCACTTCTAGAAGAATGACTATGATTTGTCCAATTTCTTGATCCATATTTGCAAATTTCTGTTATTTATCAATAACCTGATTGTACTTTGGGAGAATCAAAATTATTTTCCAAGTTTACCTTGTTTCCAATCATCTTCAAACTTTATATTTTTAATGAGATCTCTCATTATATTCTTTCCCATTAGATCAATTTGATATTTCAATCTTCTTTAGCTCCTTTCTTTGTAATCATTCTCTATCCATTGTCCAAAGCCTGTTACAAAGTTTAGTTTTAGCTCTTCTCTGATAGAATGGGTCTCACATTTCTCTTTTTTCCACTACTTCTGTTATTGTTTTCAATCTACGAGGAAACCCTACGAAATAGTATTTTCATTATATAGAGAAGAAAATGAGAACTTATTAAGGTAGTTCAATTTCTAAGATGACAAATGAGTTTACAGGAGAACAGAGCCTTTTATTTTTATAAACATCTTTATTGGAGTATAATTGCTTTACAATGGTGTGTTAGTTTCTGCTGTATAACAAAGTGAATCAGCTATACATATACATTTATCCCCATTTCTCCTCCCTCTTGCATCTTCCTCCCACCCTCCCTAACCCACCGCTCTAGGTGGACACAGAGCACCGAGCTGATCTCCCTGTGCAATGCGGCTGCTTCCCGCTAGCTACCTATTTTACATTTGGTAGTGTATATATGTCAATGCTACTCTCTCACTTCATCCCAGCTTATACTTCCCCCTCCCCATGTCCTGAAGTCCATTCTCTACGTCTGTGTCTTTATTCCTGTCCTTCCCCTAGGTTCTTCAGAACCTTTTTTTTAGATTCCATATATATGAGTTAGCATACAGTATTTGTTTTTCCCTTTCTGACTTACTTCACTCTGTATGACAGTCTCTAGTCCATTTACCTCACTGCAAATAACTCAATTTCATTTCTTTTTATGGCTGAGTAATATCCCATTGTATATATGTGCCACATCTTCTTTACTCATTCATCCGTCAATGGACACGTAGGTTGCTTCCATGTCCTGGCCATCGTAAATAGTTATTCAATGAACATTGTGGTACATGACTCTTTTTGAATTATGGTTTTCTCAGGGTATTATGCCCAGTAGTGGGATTGCTGGGTCATATGGTAGTCTTATTTTTAGTTTTTTAAGGAACCTCCATACTGTTATCCATAGTGGCTGTATCAATTTACATTCCCACCAACAGTGCAAGGGTGTTCCCTTTTTTCCACACCCTCTCCACCCTTTTCTTTTTATCTTTGTCAGTTTTAAATTACTCTCTGCATTCTAAGTTCTATGAAAACAGAGAGCATATATGCTTTTGCTCTTCTTGAATTCCAACAGCTTAACACAGGAAAGCATGCATGCATAATGCATGGAAGAATGACAGAGTCAGAACCTAAAATATTTCTGTATGTTGGTCATGGTGACTAAACCATAGACATACATTTGGTATTTGGAAATAAGCTGAAAAAGAGCCATGTATGTCATCTCATAAGGAGTTTGGTTTTTTTTGTTTTGTTTTGCTTTTATATTCATATATATGTTCACATATAACCAGAGTTAAGGATAATATTAGATCATTGAAACTGGAAATTTACACTTCTTTCCTTTCTTCTTGTATTCAATTTCTTTTCTTTTTTTAATGTTTATTTTTTTTTCTTATTATTCATCATTTTATACACATCAGTGTATACATGTCAATCCCAAACTCCCAATTCATCACACTACCACCTCCACCCCCCACCTCTTTCCTCCCTTGGTGTCCATACGTTTGTTCTCTACATCTGTGTCTCAATTCCTGCTCTGCAAACTGGTTCATATGTACCATTTTCTAGGTTCCACATATATGCATTAATATACAATATTTCTTTTTTTGCTTTTTGACTTCACACTGTATGACAGTCTCTAGGTGCATCCACGTCTCCACGAATGACTCATGTTCGTTCCTTTTTATGGCTGAGTAATATTCCATTGTATATATGTACCACAACTTCTTTATCCATTCATCTGTCGATGGTCATTTAGGTTGCTTCCATGACGTGGCTATTGTAAATAGTGCTGCAATGAACATTGGGGTGCATGTGTCTTTTGGAATTATGGTTTTCTCTGGGTATATGCCCAGTAGTGGGATGGCTGGATCATATGGTAATTCTATTTTTAGTTTATTAAGGAACCTCCATACTCTTCTCTATAGTGGCAGTATCAGTTTACATTCCCACGAACAGTGCAAGAGGGTTCCCTTTTCTGCACACCCTCTCCAGCATTTGTTGTTTGTAGATTTTCTGATGAAGCCCATTCTAACTGGTGTGAGGTGATACCTCATTGTAGTTTTGATTTGCATTTCTCTAATAATTAGTGATGTTGAGCAGTTTTTCATGTGCTTCTTGGCCATTAGTATGTCTTCTTTGGAGAAATATCTATTTAGGTCTTCTGCCCATTTTTGGATTGGGTTGTTTGTTTTTTTAATACTGAGCTGCCTGAGCTGTTTATATATTTTGGAGATTAATCCTTTGTCCGATGATTAATTTGCAAATATTTTCCCCCATTCTGAAGGTTGCTTTTCATCTGTTTATGGTTTCCTTTGTTGTGCAAAAGCTTTTAAGTTTCATTAGGTCACATTTGGTTCTTTTTATTTCCATTACTCTAGGAGGTGGATCAAAAAAGATCTTGCTGTCAAAGAGTGTTCTTCCTATGTTTTCCTCTAAGAGTTTTACAGTTCCTGGTCTTACATTTAGGTTTCTAATCCATTTTGAGTTTATTTTTGTGTATGGTGTTAGGAGGTGTTCTAATTTAATTCTTTTACATGTAGCTGTCCAGTTTTCCCAGCAACACTTATTGAAGAGGCTGTCTTTTCTCCACTGTATATCCTTGCCTCCTTTGTCATAGGTTAGTTGACCATAGGTGTGTGGGTTTATCTCTGGGGTTTCTATCCTGTTCCATTGCTCTATATTTCTGTTTTTGTGCCAGTACCATATTGTCTTGATTACTGTAGATTTATAGTATAGTCTGTAGTCAGGGAGTCTGATTCCTCCAGCTCCCTGTTTTTCCTTCAAGACTGCTTTGGCTACTTGGGGTCTTTTCTGTCTGCATACAAATTTTAAGACTTTTTTGTTCTAGTTCTGTAAAAAATGCCATTGGTAATTTGAAAGGGATTGCATTTAATATGTAGATTGCTTTGGGTAATATAGTCATTTTCACAATATTGTTTCTTCCAATCCAAGAACATGGTATATCTCTCCATCTGTTGGTATCTTCTTTGATTTCTTTCATCAGTGTCTTATACTTTCCTGCATACAGGCCTTTTGTCTTCCTAGGTACATTTATTCCTAGGTATTTTATTCTTTTTGTTGCAATGGTAAATGGGAGTGTTTCCTTAATTTCTCTTTCAGATTTTTCATCATTAGTGTATAGGAATGCAAGCGATTTCTGTGCATTACTTTTGTATCCTACAACTTTACCAGATTCACTGATTAGCTCTAGTAGTTTTCTGGCGGCCTCTTTAGAATTTTCTATGTATAGTATCATGTCAACTGCAATCAGTGACAGTTTTACTTATTCTTTTCCAATTTGGATTCCTTTTATTTCTTTTTCTTCTCTGATTGCCATGGCTAGGACTTCCAAAACTATTGAATAACAGTGGTGAGAGTTGCCATTCTTGTCTTGTTCCTCATCTTCAAGGAAATGATTTCAGTTTTTCACCATTGAGAATGATGTTTGCTGTTGGTTTGTCATATATGGCCTTTATTATGTTTAGGTAGGTTCCCTCTATGCCCACTTCCTGGAGAGTTTTCATCATAAATCGGTGTTGAATTTTGTCAAAAGCTTTTTCTGCACATATTGAGATGATCATATGGTTTTTATTCTTCAAGTTGTTAATATGGTGTATCACATTGATTGATTTGCATGTATTGAAGAATCCTTGAATCCCTGGGATAAATCCTACTTGATCATGGTGTATGATCCTTTTAATGTGTTGTTGGATTATGTTTGTTAGTATTTTGTTGAGGAATTTTGCATCTATATTCATCAGTGATATTGCTCTGTAATTTTCTTTTTTTGTAGTATCTTTGTCTGGTTTTGGTATCAGGGTGATGGTGGCCTCATAGAATGAGTTTGGGAATGTGTTCCTTCCCCTGAAATTTTTTGGAAGAGTTTGAGAAGGATGGGTGTTAGCTCTTCTCTAAATGTTTGATAGAATTCACCTGTGAAGCCATCTGGTCCTGGACTTTTGTTTGTTGGAAGATTTTTAATCACAGTTTCAATGTCATTACTTGTGATTGTTCTGTTCATATTTTCTATTTCTTCCGGGTTTAGTCTTAGAAGGTTATACCTTTCTAAGATTTGTCCATTTCTTCCAGGTTGTCCATTTTATTGGCATAGATTTGCTTGTAGTATTCTCTTAGAATGCTCTGTATTTCTGTGGTGTCTGTTGTAACTTCTCCTTTTTCATTTCTAATTTTATTGATTTGATTCCTCTCCCTCTGTTTCTCGATGAGTTTGGCTAATGGTTTATCAATTTTGTTTATCTTCTCAAAGAACCAGCTTTTAGCTTTATAGATCTTTGCTATTGTTTTCTTTGTTTCTATTTCATTTATTTCTGCTCTGATCTTTATGATTTCTTGCCTTCTGTTAATTTTGGGGTTTGTTTGTTCTTCTTTCTCTAGTTCCTTTATGTGTAATGTTACATGGTTTATTTGAGATTTTTCTTGTTTCTTGAGGTAGGCTTGTATAGCTATAAACTTCCCTCTTAGAACTGCTTTTGCTGCATCCCATAGGTATTGGATCATCGTGTTTTCATTGTCATTTGTCTCTGGGTATTTTTTGATTTCCTCTTTGATTTCTTCAGTGATCTCTTGGTTATTTAGTAACGTATTGTTTAGCCTCCTTGTGTTTGTGTTTTTTAGGTTTTTTCCCTGTAATTCATTTCTAATCTCTTAGTGTTGTGGTCAGAAAAGATGCTTGATACGATTTCAATTTTCTTAAATTTACTGAGGCTTGATTTGTGACCCAAGATGAGATCTTCCTGGAGAATGTTCTGTGCACACTGGAGAAGAAAGTGTAATCTACTGTTTTTGATGGAATATCCTATAAATATCAATTAAATCTATCTGGTCTACTGTATCTTTTAAAGCTTGTGTTTCCTTGCTTGGATGATATGTCCATTGGTGTACGTGAGGTGTTAAAGTCCCCCACTATTATTGTGTTACTGTTGATTTCCTCTTTTATAGCTGTTAGCAGTTGCCCTATATATTGAGGTGCTCCTATGTTGGGCGCATATATAATATGTCCTATAAATATCAATTAAGTCCATCTTGTGTAATGTATCATTTAAAGCTTGTGTTTCCTTATTTATTTTCATTTTGGATGATCTGTCCATTGGTGAAAGTGGGGTGTTAAAGTCCCTTACTATGATTGTGTTACTGTCGATTTCCCCTTTTATGGCTGTTAGTATTTGCCTTATGTATTGAGGTGCTCCTATGTTGGGTGCATAAATATTTACAATTGTTATATCTTCTTCATGGATCGATCCCTTGATCATTATATAGTGTCCTTCTTTGTCTCTTGTTATAGTTTTTACTTTAAAGTCTATTTTGTCTGATATGAGAATTGCTACTCCAGCTTTCTTCTGATTTCCATTTGCATGGAATATCTTTTTCCATCCCCTCACTTTCAGTCTGTATGTGTCTCTAGGTCTGAAGTGGGTCTCTTGTAGACAGCATATATATGGGTCTTGTTTTTGTATCCATTCACCAAGCCTCTGTCTTTTCATTGGAGCATTTAATCCATTCACGTTTAAGGTAATTATTGATATGTATGTACCTATTACCATTTTCTTAATTGTTTTGGGTTTGTTTTTGTAGGTCCTCTTCTTCTCTTGTGTCTCCCACTTAGAGAAGTTCCTGTAGTATTTGTTGTAGAGCTGGTTTGGTGGTAGTGCTGAATTCTCTTATCTTTTGCTTGTCTGTAAAGCTTTCGATTTCTCCATCAAATCTGAATGAGATCCTTGCTGGGTAGAGTAATCTTGGCTATAGGTTCTTCCTTTTCATCACTTTAAGTATATCATGTCACTCCCTTCTGGCTTGTAGAGTTACTCCTGAGAAATCTGCTGTTAACCTTATGGGAGTTCCCTTGTGTATTATTTGTCATTTTTCCCTTGTTGCTTTCAATAATTTTTCTTTGTCTTTAATTTTTGCCAATTTGATTACTATGTGTCTCGGGGTGTTTCTCCTTGTGTTTATCTTGTATGGGACTCGCTGCACTTCCTGAACTTGGGTGGCTATTTCCTTTCCCATGTTAAGGAAGTTGTCGACTACAATCTCTTCAAATATTTTTGTGGGTCCTTTCTCTCTCTCTTCTCATTCTGGGACCCCTATAATTTGAATGTTGTTGTGTTTAATGGTGTCCCAGAGGTCTCTTAGGCTGTCTTCATTTCTTTTCATTCTTTTTTCTTTATTCTGTTCCACAGCAGTGAATTCTACCATTGTTTCTTCCAGGTCACTTATCTGTTCTTCTGCCTCAGTTATTCTGCTATTGATTCCTTCTAGTGTATTTTTCATTTCAGTTATTGTATTGTTCATCTCT
>NC_041218.1:85608685-85622500 GCF_002837175.3 Physeter macrocephalus
TTCATCTGGTATATAGCCCTCTGCCTTTTCATCTTGTCTATCTTTCTGCGAATGTGGTTTTTGTTCCACAGGCTGCAGGATTGTAGTTCTTCTTGTTTTTGCTGTCGGCCCTCTGGTGGATGACAGGAGTTTGTTTTTTAAGTCAATCAAGATTTTGATAGGTTTTAGTAATGTAAATGAGAATAATAATACTTGGATTTTTTGTCAAAGACTATCCTGGCTCTATTATGAGACAAAGATTTCATGAGGGTGGTTATGGTAGGTAGGCCATTTAGGAAATTGTCACTTCCTTGCAAACACTTGATGAGATTGTACATTAAGGCAGAAATTATAAGTTTGAAAGTGAGATTTGAAGGACATTAAGAGACAAAAATCAGTAGAACTTGGTGACTTGACTGCCTGTGATTGTTAAATAAGAGGAATGATTAAGAGAAGAATTGGGAATAATGATTATTTTATTCATCAGTATGTGAAAGAGAGGACAAAGTTTAGGTTAGGGAAGAAATGAAAGGAGTAATATTTGAGACATTCAAATTTGTGATGTTTCTAGAACAATCAAGTTGAGATATCTATTAAATAGATGAATATATGGGTCTGGAAAGCAGGAGGGATAAACTCAAGTGAGAGCTGTCAATTTGATATATTTATTCCTCTGTTCTCCCTTTCCCAGATATACAGTGTGTAAAGGCCAACATTTACACACTGTAAAATTAACCAAGGCCTTTTTTTGAAACATTAATTTTTACAAAATGTGTGTGCATAACTGCTCCCACAATTAAGGAACACTTAGATAAATTCTATCTATCAATCCGTCTTTCTATCTATCTATCATCTATGTTTCTATTTAAAGCAGGCCTGTGTGGGGAAAAAAAATCACAGAATTCTAGGTGTCAGGGTTTTCTCCCCAATTTTTAGCATAAGAAGTATGTTAAAAAGATAAGAAAGATCACATATCTATTAAAATACTTCAAAATCTAAGAAGGCTTACATAAATAATATTTTAAATATATTATCAGATATTCTTAGAACAAGTATAAAATTGAAAGTATTTAAATAAAATTTCATTAGAAAGAAAAGATTACATAGACACAATATTCTTTCTCACAAATGAAATATGCTTGTTTTGGTGATGATATATTTTATAGTTTAATAATGCTTATCATTACTGTATCACAGGAATAGGTACTTGGACATACTAATAGTAATAGAAATATATCTGACACCATATGACTACTGATGCGATTCACTGATAAAAGACAATATTACTTACATCATATTTATGCTAAAATATTTACATTGGATCTAACCATCAAATATAGAATATTGGACATTTTATAATAAATTGTCCTAGGCTTTAGAAAAATGCCAATGTCATGAAAACAAAATAACAACAAAATAACAAGAGAAATATTCTAAATTAAGAGTTTAAATATTATAGCATAATATCCAAAGGAAATGTGTAAGCCTTTATTGGATCTTGGGCCCACAACATATGAAATGTGTGAAAAACATATTTTGGAACAATCAGATAAATTTGAATATGGAGTATGTATTAGATAACATTTTGGATTTATACATCTCAACTGTGAAAATAGTATTCTGGTTTTCTGGGAAAATGGCCTATTCTTATGAGATGCATTCTGAAGTATTATGGGTGAAGTGTCTGATTCCTTTCAAGAGGTTCAACAAATCAAAGCATAAATATGTGTATATATATATCTATATATACACACACACGTGTTGTGTAAATTTATATATATATATATATGAAACAAGACAAATGACAAAGTGTTTGGTAAGGTGAAGGGTATAAAAGGTATAAAATATAGGTTTCTAATGTATTATTTTCTCAAACTTCCATAGGTTTATAAGATTATTAAAATTAAAATTTGGGAAAAATAAGTGCATTTTTTTTGGCAAAAGAAGATATACAAATATATCTGTAAATTCATGTCCATTTCCTTACAAATGAATTCTATGAGATATCTCATGAGCATATCACTTTAAAATAACAAACTTTTTTAGGAAAGTCTTCTCAATGCATTATTTGATAACATTGACAACAAAATTTGGCCAATCTCCTTGACAAACACAGATCCAAAAACCAAACCAAAATATTAGCAAACTGATTCCAACAATGTATAAAATGTACTAAAAAAAAAAAAAAAAAAAAAGCCAGAGGTGGGGAGGTTGTTATCTCAAGAATGCCTTGTTGAAATACTATTAGAAGATTAATATATTCACATTATCAAAGGAGAAAGATCATGATTATGACAGGAGATACACGCATGCACGCACGTACGCATGCGCGCGCGCGCGCACACACACACACACACACACACAAACTGATTCCAACAATGTATAAAATGTACTAAAAAAAAAAAAAAAAAAAAAGCCAGAGGTGGGGAGGTTGTTATCTCAAGAATGCCTTGTTGAAATACTATTAGAAGATTAATATATTCACATTATCAAAGGAGAAAGATCATGATTATGACAGGAGATACACGCATGCACGCACGTACGCATGCGCGCGCGCGCGCACACACACACACACACACACACACACACACTAAATAAACTTTTTATCCATTCCAGATAAAAACTTTTATCACACTAGGAATAGAAGGCAATTCCTTAAACAGGATAAATAGTATGTACAAAAACCTGCAGTAATTGTCATATTTAATGGGGAACATTTAGCATCATTAACTACAGATAGTGAACACGGACTTATGATGATGAATGGGCCTGACAGTTTCCTGCCCTTGACCTTCTCCTCTTCAATGCTCTTATCAGGGATTTGGGTAAAGATAGATAAGGCGACATTTCACACTTGAGTAAGATTCAGAATTTGGAAGGATATAGTGACAGGAAAGTCAGTATTCCAAGTGATCTCAACTAGCAGAAATGCTTGGCCCAAATGAGCAAAATGGAATTTAATAGATATCTTCAACTGAGGCTCAAAATCAACTATACTCATGCAGTATACACATGTAGTATGTGGGAGAATCTGTTTGCTAAGAAGTGATGTGAAAAAAGTAGCAACAAATTAACTGCTACAAGCTCAATATAGGTTAAAAAAAAAAAAAAAAAAAAAAAAGTAATAAAGCTCCAAAAACCCCCAACAAACAGAAAAGAAAAGAAGAAGAAAAGAGGCAAACTAATCATGGTCTCTATTAGAAAAGTGTTTTATTTAGAAATAAGTACCAGGATTGAGGCAGACCTATGTTGCACACCTATCTTACTACATCAGAATATCAGTGCTCTCAATAAAATCACCTGATATCTATGGCACCATTTTCAGTAGGACAGTGTTTCAAAAGGACATTGGCTCTTGCATGGAGTGTGGTTCAGAGGGTAAGGAATCTAAAACTCATGTTCCACCAGGAACGGTTAAAGGAGTGGAACATATTATACTTGAAAAGTCTCTTGGAAAAAAGGTGGGGCATGTTTCAAATAATAGAGAATGTTGAGAGCTCACTTTAAGTTAGAGTATGTACCAGGTACTTTATATGTTAATCTACCCAAACCCTAAGAGGTAGATATTAATAAGCCAATTTTATGAACGAGGATACTCTCAGAAATTAATTTTGATTAAGACACCCAAAGTCAGCAACGAGTACACGCTCACTTTTATTTAATTCCAAAGTATGAGTTTGCTTATTACATTGTTCTACCCTCTTTCTAGGCTATTTGAAGGGCTGTAATGTGGAAGAGACAGGTAAGTTTGTTGTTGCTCAATGAGAAAGAGGAGCAGTGAGTGTAATAAAATCAAGTTGCTTCAAAAAGGGTTATCCTAAAAATCTTTTATGCAAACAGCCCACCAACAGATGACAAGCAGACACTGCAAACGCATATGTCTATGAAAGTTCACTTCTTCCATATTAATTTAAAATAAGTGATTTTAAAATAATTTATGTCTTGACAACATTTTGATATTGATATTACCAGTGCATACCTAAAAAGAAAGCAACAGGGCTTTCCTGGTGGCACAGTGGTTAAGAATCCACCTGCCAATGCAGGGGACATGGGTTTGAGCCCTGGTCCAGGAAGATCCCACATGCTGTGGAGCAACTAAGCCCATGCACCACAACTACTGAGCCTGCATTCTAGAGCTCGCGAGCCACAACTACTGAGCCTGCATGTCACAACTACTGAAGCCCACAGTCCTAGAGCCTGTGCTCCACAACAAGAGAAGCCACTGCAATGAGAAGCCCGCACACCACAATGAAGACTAGGCCCCGCTTGCTGCAACTAGAGAAAGCCCACGCGTAGCAGTGAAGACCCAACACAGCCAAAAATAAATAAATAAAATAATTTAAAAAAGAAAAAGAAAGCAACATTATAGCATTAATATGCAAGTCAGGAGACTTAATTTCTTTGTTTTAAAGTAGGTCTGGGACTTTGAATGAGTATCATTATCTCTACTAGAGTCATTTTTCTCATGCATAGAAGGAAGATACATGCACAGCTGGTTGATTTCTAAGGTTTCATTCTTCTGCACAATTATGTGATTTTAAGACCACCTACAATAAAGCTTCTGCATGACTGATTATGTGAGTTTATTTTCATTTTCCCTGTTTTAACAAGTTGTATGAAATGAGTGAGCAGGACTCAAATGTGTTCAGGTGAAATTCAGTTACAGGTATAAATATCATGTAGCTTTAAAAATGTTTTGGTATTTGCAAATGAAAATGTGGACTAAAATCTCTAATTTATACCTATTAAGAATAAAATAATTTGTGAGTATAAAGTATGAATTAAGTATAAATTTAAATATTTATTTGAAACACTTTCTACTTCTAAGAAATAAATGCATATCTTGTTAAAATTCCCTTGACACCCCTTGACCCCTTAGTGATGACCACAAATAGGAAGGAAGAGATTATTTCAGGATGCCCTTGGCCTTTGTAAACACGCTATTGTGATGTCTATATTTGGCTCTCTAACATGGTCTAATCTTACAAGAATGGAATGATTATTGTGAATTAAGATGTAGAAACGTTGTGAGAATTGTACTCAATAATTTATTAACTTTGCAGTGGGGTTCCAAATAATAGATGAGATTTTGGACAGATGAGCTTTTCTTCAGGAATTTTCCTGTTAATGTTGTAGTTGCCTATACTGGACCTTCATATGGAAGCCTGAAGTCACCATATAGAGGAAGAAATGATCCAGGTACAGTTTTTTAAAGTTTTCCAAAAGAAAATATTAATGTTTCATACAGAGTTTCATTGATGAGTACATACTATTTTTCAAAAGTGATTATTTGACACACATCATGAAAGATTAGTTACCAACAATCTTTGGATAATAGCATACCCACTAGTGTCAGAAATAATTCTGGAAACTTGCCGGGTCTTAGTGTCATCAGTATGATTACCAACTGGCCATATTTATGAAGTATAAAAGACCATTTTAAATGTATATTAACTCTCTCAGTCTAAAAATCACTTTTTTTCCAAATTTATAATACATTTTTGACTAAGTAATACAGAGTTAATATAATGAAATTTGGTTGTGATTATTTAAGGTTTTTTGTGTGTCCAATAGTGGTTCTTAATTGATATTGTATTTGTCCATGATACATATGCTGGTACAATTCTGGAAAATTCTTTACACACTTTTTAAATTCTCATGGTAGATAATTGAAATTAAATGAAAATTATCTAAATTATTTTTACTTCATTGTAGAAGTCATAGATATTATAGCATTATGTAAGGAAATGTAATTGATAGTCAGAAATGAGACATTCTTTTCTCATTCTCACATTTTCTCCAAAGTTTTTTCCCCCAGTATTTCCACTCTAGTTGAAGAAAATGCAGTATTAAATACACCTGAATGGACAAGTACTGGAATTCCTACTGGGCCTATTGGTTTTCCTCCCACTTCTCCATAACTCTGAAATTTTCCATACAGCAAAATTGAAAACATATTTAGAGAAGATATGCTACAAATCTTTCAGCTGTGTAGGATGATGCTACAATTTCTAATGTCCACTTCTATTGTTGGAGTTTTTTTAAAAACTACCAAGAACAGTTTTATAATCTTATTGGACAACTTTTCTTTCAAAGTGATGCACAGCCTGGAGCAAAATAGCAAATTATATAAAGCCAGCAAACCAAGATACTGTGCAAAGCTCCTTGATTTACCCTTGTCACTGTCACAAACAAATAACGCTCAGCCATTCAAAATAATATAGCCAGTTGTCTTCTGAAAACATGAGATGAGATTTTAATATGATTTTCATTTTAATCTCAAATGTTTCATTTTTGGACATGGCAGCCTCTGTTAAATGAAACAGTTAAGCCCAATCTGTGAGTTCCTGTTTGATTACATTAAAAGTCTATGAAGAAAGATTATCAAATTGCTGAGACTGATTTTGCATTTATCAATTTTGTTGCCAAATTTCACACTGTGTGGTGCGGACCACACTAGCCTAAAACCATAAAGCCAAGTATGCTGGAGGTTTACCCAAGAGGAGGAATCAATAAATCATCACCGGCAATAAAATCTTATTTCCCATAGCTTCACCGTTCTGATTCCCTCAGTATCCTCTAAGGTGGGCAGCTCTTTCAGATAAGTGCAGAAACTGGACATATTTAAATATGCCTAAGAAAAAAAAACTTTGCTGTGAAGTAGAATTAGACTGAGGTGTCCTTATATCTGTTCATCACAGCTTAAGAAAACATGGAGTCAGGCAGAAATTATTCTATATGAAGAAACTGATACAAAACACAGAGGACAAAATTTTATGTTTCAAGCATTCAATATGAGTTTAAAGAAAGAATTTGTTTCATTGAGATTCTACTATTAGGCACTGTTCTAGGTGTTTCAGATATGTAAGTGAACAAAACAGGCTAATTTCCCTGCCCTTGTTGAATTTACCTTGCAGTCTTGGAAGACAGACAGGAAAAGTTAAAAACAACATGTGAATAATTTGTAACTTTGTAGAATGAGATAAGTGCTAGGAAAAAAGTGGGGTAAGGAAAGGAAGACACTGGGTGACAGTGGGGTTAAAAGTTTAAATAGGGTAGTCAGGGTACTCTGATTCAATATGGATTTTCATATAATTTGAATAAAATTCTGAGATTCAGGGTTACCAGAAGTCGTATTATTTTTGCTTACATAAAGTCATACTAGTCTTGGTAAAACAAGGCAGTTGATTGCCATGCTGATAAGGGATATGTTTATGTCTGTTAATTAGTTTTCCTGAATTTGGGTTTCTCCTGGAAAATCTTTAAATTGCCTTAGTTGTGCTACTTTGAAATTTGTCCAAAATTAACAAGCACACAGACTTTGAAGATGTCCTGTGACCCAATTTCACAGTAGTATTTCAAGGCCTTTGCTTCCCTTAAGGATACAGAAATTAGTATAAGACTAAAAATTTACTCACTGGCATGTTATATCAGGTCCTTGGTCAATATCATATTTCAATGATATTCACATATTTCACATATTTCATTGATAATGGTAATTATAACCTGAGGATACATTTTAAAAGATATGATTTCATATCAATTATAAAACACTGAGTTTTCCTCAATGCTTTAGAGTTTAGTGATTCTATATAAAACTTTTATGAACAAATTTGTATTATCAGGTTTTACTAACTCTTGGTGACTCCCTGATTTTCTCCCATCTATAAAACCAGAACGTCCAAACTTCAAGAAATTGCCTGACATCACTAAAAAGTCTACAAATAACAAATGCTAGAGAGGGTGTGGAGAAAAGGGAGCCCTTCAATACTGTAGGTGTAGTTGGTGTAGCCACTGTGGAAAACAGCATGCAGGTTCCTCAGAAAACTAAAAATAGAATTACCATATGACCCAGCAATCCCATTCCTGGGCATATATTCAGACAAAACTTTAATTCAAAATGATACATGCACCCCTATGTTCATAGCAGCACTGTTCACAGTAGCCAAGGCATGGAAACAACCCAACTGTCCATCAACAGATGAATGGATAAAGAAGATGTGGCACATATATACAATGGATATTACTCAGCCATAGAAGAGAATTAAATAATGCCATTTGCAGCAACATGGATGCAACTAGAGATGATCATACTAAGTGAAGTAAGTCAGAAAGAGAAAGACAAATACCATATGATATCACTTATGTGTGGAATCTAAAATACAACACAAACGAACCTATCTATGAAACGGAAACAGAATCAGGGACATAGGGAACAGACTGGTGGCTGCCAAGGAGTTGGGGTGGGGGAGGGAAGGATTGGGAGTTTGGGATTAACAGATGCAAACTATTATATATAGGATGGATAAACAACAAGGTCCTACTGTACAGCACAGGGAACTATATTCAATATATTCAAACCATAATGGAAAAGAATATGTAAAAGGATGTGTGTGTGTATATGTATGTATGTGTGTGTGTATATATATATAT
Organism: Physeter macrocephalus; assembly: GCF_002837175.3. Lineage (NCBI taxonomy): Eukaryota > Metazoa > Chordata > Mammalia > Artiodactyla > Physeteridae > Physeter > Physeter macrocephalus. The sequence continues at coordinate 85,617,098 of NC_041218.1, forward strand.
ATATAAATGAGTCGCTTTGCACTACAAAAATAATTAACACTAAATCAACTATACTTCAATTTAAAAAAAAGTTGCCTGAATTTGCTCCTTCCCCACCCACATCCCTTACATGTTTAGGACTCATAGATGAGTAAAAAAATTGGAAGTTTGTTTTTATGGTCTATCCATACCCTACATATTAGTTTTAATCAAATTTTCTCATCATTTTCACTCTCAAGAGTCATATTCCTTTTTAGTCTCTTTTCATACAGTTGCCATTTTTATTCTATTAATCATTTTGAACATCCTTATATAAATTATCCTGAGTCCCATTGCATTTATCCTTTCAAATCACTTCAAATTAATTTTGGTCTGTTGTCATTTAAGAGTCAATATTCTTTTTCCACACGGACATTCAGTTGCTCCCACATCATTTGTGTAATACATGTAGGGTGTCTTTAGACTGTTCTGTTTTAGAAAACACTGCAACGTTTCTTATGACCTTGATTCTCAAATAATATCACTTTGTTTTATTTTGTATTGTAGTTTGCAAACGATTTCATGCATATTATGTCATCATGGTCTTCTAATAATCTTGAGGTAAGTATTCTTAGTTTATAGATGAGGAAACTAAGAGGTTAAAGGATTTACTAAAGTTCTCTCTCACACACGCACACGCACACACACACCACACACACGAGCACACATACAAGCACAGAGCCAAATCCTCAAATCTAAGTCATCACACTTTATTTCAGTACTTCTTGGTTTTCACTTCCCAAATAAATACGCCTTACGGGTAAAGGAGACTCAAGAAATATGCTCAAAAGGCCTTGAGGCATAGCCTGAAATAATCACTGATCTTTTCATTAAAGGTTCATGTTTTAAATTTTTTTTAATCATGTGAATTTTGTATCTTTCTACATGTTTGCCAACCATACCGAAATAAAGTTGTACATTGCATATCATCAACTAAATAGATGTCCCAGATAAATGCAACTGTTTCTCTATGACATTACCGCCACCCCGCCCTTCACTAAGGAACGTGTAATCCATTTTGAGACATTCCAAGATCACTGTTATCCCACATGCTCTTTAGGTTTGCTTAGTATTATTAACAACTTTCCTATGCTTAAATCAAAGAGAAATTGCCTGTATAACAAGGTAAACATGATGACAAAAACAAGAGCCCATCCTTCAATCAAAACAGTCTTTGAACTCTTCTGGAAATAAAAGATTATTGTCTCAGGTTTTTTTTTCCTTGCTGTTTAATCAAATAGGATATAGGAGGAGACTTTCTGGGAGAATGAGAGTGATCTAGAGACTATGAAGTTGGGACCGTTTGGGGGGAGAGTTGCAAACGCAGGAGATAGAAGGGTTCCAAATTATGTTCGAATGCAATAGAATTTTTTCCTGATGGTATACACTTCTTCTTTTAGAAAATACACTCTACCTTGGAGCCAGACCTATATCTGAATCTAATATCAAAACAGAGGGGTTGCTACTATCTTTGAAAGTAGACAACTAATAATACCTTTCAAGACTTGACAGATTACTCTCTTTCTTTACATAGGAGAGGTGTCTGTAAAAGATTTACCCACAAGAAAGTGATAGTCACAGGTTTTAATATCTATATGAACTTGGTGTATCAGTTGATAACACTCCCATCTTTCTGTTGCAGGAGCAGGAGAATCTGGAAAAAGCACCATTGTGAAACAAATGAAGTAGGTATTTTAAACGTTTAATATTTGATTTCTGTTTGTCCGTGTATTTGCCCATTACTAAGATAAATACTTTTGGAAAATCTGATGGATAGTCTCTAAATCACAGGTAGTGGCAGAGCTGTCCCATTTCCTGTGCAAATATTCCTCCTATCCTTTAGCAGAAAGCATAACAGATGAGTAATATTGTAATTTCCATTTTTCTTTTGCATTTTGCCTCTCAAACTTAATAGCAATTATGTTTTAAATATATTAGTATAGGTATGATTTATGGTCTTACTATTGTGAGCGTAAGCCATAAACATTTCAAAATATATCAGTGATCCATTTGAATTTAGGGGGAAACAATATTTTTAACGTAATTGGCAGTTTGTATACCTGGGAATGAAATGCATATTTAAAGTTTTTACCATCACGGACTTCAATTTATTTTTGCATTTATTTTCTCTACATTTTTTTCTCTTTCTAAAAAAATACGTAGACCTGAATTTCTTAATAAGGACATTATGAACACAAAAATGCTGTAATTCAAGAATGCGATGTCTAAATGAGTAAAATGGCATTGATAAGGGGAGATGAATATGTGAAATCTCATGGCTCTGTCACTGCTGGAGAATTTTAAAGGAACATTATTGTTATAGGAGAAGAAGATAATGAAAAATAAGTTCAAAAATGATTATGTTTGAGGATCTTGTTCTTTGGAACATATCCTGTGAGGGGATGATCCTAGTTAATGATGAAATTATCTGTTTGTAATCTAAACCAGGTTTTTTTTTCTTCTTCCTAGGTAATAATGTCATGTAAGTTCCATAACAACCAGTATTTAAGTTCCACTTCTGAAATCTTCTGTCACCCCTATCTGCAACAAAGTTTTGACTTTTTTCCTGTCTTTGAAGAACAGGACTTCTTGAACATGATCCCCGATCACACTGCTTTGGGGGTCTCAGCTCCATCCTGCCCCCAGGTCATCTCACATTCCCTTATAACACCACGGCTGTGTTCACCTATTCTTTTCCTTCAGGTTGTAATCATGCTTGGGTCCCTCTTATCCTTCTTACCTCTCTATTCTCTATGGGGTTAAATGCAGTTAAAACAACAACCACAACTATTTAGCTATATAAAAATTTAAACAAAGAAAAAATAGAAAACTAGAAAAATATCTATAATAAATATGGTAGATAAATGATGAATATACAGATTAAGAACAATAAGCTGCCCAATATATAGAAATAGGGTGAGACTATGAATCAACAGTTCAAAGACAAAATTCAAATATCTATTAAATATATATGTATTTTAGTTTAACTTCACTAATAAAAAATAAATAAAAATTAAAGCAATAATGAGTTATTTTTCATCTTAGTAAATCAGTGAACAATAATTTAAACATAATATTACCCACTACAGTGAAGTTTTGAGAAGTGACTATTTCTCATGACTACCTGTAAAATTATATGCTACAACAAAGTTGTAGAAATAATTGTTGTAAAATACACAGTAAGCTGGGAAAATAATTATTGATCTTCCAAATACATTTCTGATCATTTTAATAATGAAATAATTTAAATGTTAAAATGTATAAAAATAAAACAATGTAAATATGAAAATATGGAAATTTATGTACAAAGATATTTATATCAGTCTTATTTAAAATAATTAAGGAGAGCTGGGAAGATGGCGGAAGAGTAAGACATGGAGATCACCTTCCTCGCCACAGATACATCAGAAATACATCTACACATGGAACAACTCCTACAGAACACCCACTGAACGCCGGCAGAAGACCTTAGACCTCCCAAAAGGCAAGAAACTCCCCACGTACCTGGGCAGGGCAAAAGAAAAAATAAACAGAGATGAAAGAATAGGGACGGGACCTGCCCCAGTGGGAGGGAGCTGTGAAGGAGGAAAGGTTCCCACACACTAGAAGCCCCTTTGCGGGCGGAGACTGCGGGTGGCGGAGGAGGAAGCTTCGGAGCCACGGAGGAGAGCGCAGCAACAGGGTGCGGAGGGCAAAGCGGAGAGATTCCCGCAGAGGATCGGTGCCGACCAGCACTCACCAGCCTGAGAGGCTTGTCTGCTCACCCGCCGGGGAGGGCGGGGGCTGGGAGCTGAGGCTCAGGCTTCGGTCGGATCGCAGGGAGAGGACTGAGGTTGGCTGCGTGAACACAGCCTGAAGGGGCTAGTGCGCCACAGCTGGCCGGGAGGGAGTCCGGGAAATAGTCTGGAGCTGCCGAAGAGGCAAGAGACTTGTTCTTCCCTCTTTGCTTCCTGAGGCGCGAGGAGAGGGGATTAAGCGTGCCGCGTAAAGGAGCTCCAGAGACGGGGGCGAGCCACGGCTATCAGCACAGACCCCAGAGACGGGCATGAAACACTAAGGCTGCTGCTGCCGCCACCAAGAAGCCTGTGTGCGAGCACAGGTCACTCTCCACACCTCCCCTCCCGGGAGCCTGTGCAGCCCGTCACTGCCAGGGTCCCGTGATCCAGGGACAACTTCCCGGGGAGAACGCAGGGTGCGCCTCGGGCTGGTGCAATGTCACGCTGGCCTCTGCTGCCGCAGGCTCGCTCCGCATCCGTACCCCTCTCTCCCCCCAGCCTGAGTGAGCCAGAGCCCCCGAATCAGCTGCTTCTTTAACTTTGTCCGCATCCGTACCCCTCTCTCCCCCCAGCCTGAGTGAGCCAGAGCCCCCGAATCAGCTGCTTCTTTAACTGTGTCCTCTCTGAGTGAAGAGCAGACGCCCTCCGGCGACCTACACGCAGAGGCGGGGCCAAATCCAAAGCTGAGACCCAGGAGCTGTGCGAACAAAGAAGAGAAGGGGAGGTCTCTCCCAGCAGCCTCATAAGCAGTGGATTAAATCTCCACAATCAACTTGATGTACCCTGCATCGGTGGAAAACCTGAATAGACAACGAATCATCCCAAATTGAGGAGGTGGACTTTGAGAGCAAGATATATTATTTTTTCCCTTTTCCTCTTTTTGTGAGTGTGTATGTGTATGCTTCTGCATGAGATTTCGTCTGTATAGCTTTGCTTTCACCATTTGTCCTAGGTTCTGTCCGTCCTTTTTTTTTTAATTAAAAAATTTTTTTTTCTTATAATTTTTTATTTTAATTATTTTATTTTATCTTACTTTACTTTATTTTATCCTCTTTCTTTCTTTCTTTCTACTTTTCTTCCCTTTTGTTCTGAGCAGTGTGGATGAAAGGCTCTTGGTGCTGCAGCCAGGAGTCAGTGCTGGGCCTCTGAGGTGGGAGAGCCAACTTCAGGACACTGGTCCACAAGAGACCTCCCAGCTCCATGTAATATCAAACAGCGAAAATCTCCCAGAGATCTCCACCTCAACACCAACACGCTGCTTCACTCAACGACCAGCAAGCTACAGTGCTGGCCACCCTATGCCAAACAACTAGCAAGACAGTAACATAACCCCACCCATTATCAGAGAGGCTGCCTAAAAACATAATAAAGCCAAAGACACCCCAAAACACACCACCAGACGTGGACCTGCCCACCAGAAAGCCAAGATCCAGCCTCATCCACCAGAACACAGGCACTAGTCCCCTCCACCAGGAAGCCTACACAGCCCACTGAACCAACTTTGGCCACTGGGGACAGACAACAAAAACAACGGGAACTACAAACCTGCAGCCTGCAAAAAGGAGACCCCAAACACAGTAAGATAAGCAAAATGAGAAGACAGAAAAAC
>NC_041218.1:85623350-85624203 GCF_002837175.3 Physeter macrocephalus
AAATGGTAATAGGAACATACATATTGATAATTACCTTAAATGTAAATGGATTAAATGCTCCCACCAAAAGACACAGACTGGCTGAATGGATACAAAAACGAGACCCATATATATGCTGTCTACAAGAGACCCACTTCAGACCTAGGGACACATACAGACTGAAAGTGAGGGGATGGAAAAAGATATTCCATGCAAATGGAAATCAGAAGAAAGCTGGAGTAGCAATTCTCATATCAGACAAAATAGACTTTAAAGTAAAAACTGTAACAAGAGACAAAGAAGGACACTATATAATGATCAAGGGATCGATCCATGAAGAAGATATAACAATTGTAAATATTTATGCACTCAACATAGGAGCACCTCAATACATAAAGCAAACACTGACAGCCATAAAAGGGGAAATCGACAGTAACACAATCATAGTAGGGGACTTTAACACCCCACTTTCACCAATGGAAAGATCATCCAAAATGAAAATAAATAAGGAAACACAAGCTTTAAATGATACATTATACAAGATGGAGTTAATTGATATTTATAGTGCATTCCATCCAAAAACAACAGAATACACATTTTTCTCAAGTGCTCATGGAACATTCTCCAGGATAGATCATATCTTGGGTCACAAATCAAGCCTTGGTAAATTTAAGAAACTTAAAATTGTATCAAGTATCTTTTCTGACCACAGCGTTATGAGACTAGATATCAATTATAGGAAAAGAGCTGTAAAAAATACAAACACATGGAGACTAAACAATACACTACTTAATAACGAAGTGATCACTGAAGAAATCAAAGAGGAAATCAAAAAATACCTAGAAACAAATGACAATGGATACACGATGACCCA
>NC_041218.1:85624355-85626091 GCF_002837175.3 Physeter macrocephalus
AGGAAGAAATAGAAAATATAAACAGAGCAATCACAAGCACTGAAATTGAAACTGTGATTAAAAATCTTCCAACAAACAAAAGCCCAGGACCAGATGGCTTCACAGGCGAATTCTATCAAACATTTAGAGAAGAGCTAACACCTATCCTCCTCAAACTCTTCCAAAATATAGGAGAGGGAGGAACACTCCGAAACTCATTCTATGAGGCCAACATCACCCTGATACCAAGACCAGACAAAGATGTCACAAAAAAGAAAACTACAGGCCAATATCACTGATGAACATAGATGCAAAAATCCTCAACAAAATACCAGCAAACAGAATCCAACAACACATTAAAAGGATCATACACCACAATCAAGTGGGGTATATTCCAGGAATGCAAGGATTCTTCAATATACGCAAATCAATCAACGTGATACACCATATTAACAAACTGAAGGAGAGAAACCACATGATCATCTCAATAAATGCAGAGAAAGCTTTCGACAAAATTCAACACCCATTTATAATAAAAACACTGCAGAAAGTAGCCACAGAGGGAACTTTCCTCAACATAATAAAAGCCATATATGACAAACCCACAGCCAACATCATCCTCAATGGTGAAAAACTGAAACCATTTCCACTAAGATCAGGAACAAGACAAGGTTGCCCACTCTCACCACTCTTATTCAACATAGTTTTGGAAGTTCTAGCCACAGCAATCAGAGAAAAAAAAAGAAATAAAAGGAATCCAAATAGGAAAAGAAGAAGTAAAGCTGTCACTATTTGCAGATGACATGATATTATACATAGAGAATCCTAAGGATGCTACCAGAAAACCACTAGAGCTAATCAATGAATTTGGTAAAGTAGCAGGATACAAAATTAATGCACAGAAATCTCTGGCATTCTTATACACTAATGATGAAAAATCTGAGAGTGAAATTAAGAAAACACTCCCATTTACCACGGCAACAAAAAGAATAAAATATCTAGGAATAAACCTACCTAAGGAGACAAAAGACTTGTATGCAGAAAACTATAAGACACTGATGAAAGAAATTAAAGATGATACAAATAGGTGGAGAAATATACCATGTTCTTGGATTGGAAGAATCAACATTGTGAAAATGACTCTACTACCCAAAGCAATCTACAGATTCAATGCAATCCCTATCAAACTACCACTAGCATTTTTTACAGAACTAGAAAAAAAAATTTCACAATTTGTATGGAAACACAAAAGACCCCAAATAGCAAAAGCAATCTCGAGAATGAAAAATGGAGCTGGAGGAATCAGGCTCCCTGACTTCAGACTATACTACAAAGCTACAGTAATCAAGACAGTATGGTACTGGCACAAAAACAGAACTATAGATCAATGGAACAGGATAGAAAGCCCAGAGATAAACCCATGCACATATGGTGACCTTATCTTTGATAAAGGAGGCAAGAATATACAGTGGAGAATACACAGCCTCTTCAATAAGTGGCGCTGGGAAAACCGGACAGGTACATGTAAAAGTATGAGATGAGAACACTCCCTACCACCATACACAAAAATAAGCTCAAAATGGATTAAAGACATAAATGTAAGGCCAGATACTATCAAACTCTTAGAGGAAAACATAGGCAGAACACTCTATGACATAAATCACAGCAAGATCCTTTCTGACCTACCTCCTAGATAAATGGAAGTAAAAACAAAAATAAACAAATGGGACCTAATGAAACTTAAAAGCTTTTGCACA
>NC_041218.1:85626767-85629305 GCF_002837175.3 Physeter macrocephalus
ATAATTCACAGAGTCATGTACCAAAATGTTCATTGCAGCTCTATTTACAATAGCCAGGAGATGGAAGCAACCTAAGTGTCCATCATTGGATGAATGGATGAAGAACATGTGGCACATATATACAATGGACTATTAGCCATAAAAAGAAACAAAATGGAGTTATTTGTAGTGAGGTCGATGGACTTAGAGTCTGTCATACAGAGTGAAGTAAGTCAGAAAGAGAAAAACAAATACCGTATGCTAACAGATATATATGGAATCTAAGAAAAAAAATGGTCATGAAGAACCTAGGGGTAAGACGGGAATGGAGACACAGACCTACTAGAAAATGGACTTGAGGATGTGGGGAAGGGGAAGGGTAAGCTGTGACAAAGTGAGAGAGTGGCATGGACATATATACACTACCAAACGTAGACAGATAGCTAGTGGGAAGCAGCCGCATAGCACAGGGAGATCAGTTCGGTGCTTTGTGACCACATAGAGGGGTGGGATAGGGAGGGTGGGAGGGAGGCAGATGCAAGAGGGAAGAGATATGGGAACATGTGTATATGTATAACTGATTCACTTTGTTATAAAGCAGAAACTAACACACCATTGTAAAGCAATTATACTCCAATAAAGATGTTAAAGAAAAAAAACGTCAGTTCACTAGGTAGACATAACCATCTTACATTTGTATGCACTTAACAAATTGCCTTAAAACACAAGTAAAAATTAATAGAATTTTTAAAAAATTTACTCAGTTGAATTTTGTTTTTAACACCAGTTTTCACTCAGAAACTACATGTAAAAATGAACAAGAATCTTACAAAATATTGTTGAGAAAATTAACATTTAAATAGCAATTCAGATTAGGTTGAATCATGAAGACATATTCCTCTGAACTTCATAATCATTATCATCACATTACTTTAAAATAGGTACTTAATGTGCTACTTCATTCCAAGCATTTAAAAACACCTACAAACTGAAGGTAGTTTAGTTCAAGTAATGTACATCCCTATCATTATTTACTGAGATTAAAAGGTTGGTTTTTAAATAATTTTTCACATACTGTAGTTTATAATCTTTTTAATTTAAGGAGAATTTCTTTATAAATTTATACATGTGAAAAAAAATCAACATTTATAATTTACTTTCATGAATTTCCATTTTACTAGTAGGGATGGGCAAACATATTCTACATGTGGGAGAGGAGATATAATTTCCACTCACTCCCTTGAGTTTGTAAATCAAAAAGGAAAAATAAGCATACATATTTGGAGGAGGAGAAGAATGGCAAGGGAGAAAAAAAATCTAGAGCCAATTTACCAAAGGATGATGGAAAATCATGGATTTAACATGCATGCATTTGTTTTCCTTTGTGTGAGTAATACATCTTTGAGGTCTCAAACAAACCTCAACTAGAAGCAGGTGATCTAACAAAGTGAATAGGAGCAAAAGGAATGTCTCATTTATTTTCTGATATAAAATTAGAAAGTTTCTAAGGTGGAAGCAATGATTCCAGAAGAAAAATCTTGACAGCAGCACTCTAATGGCACAGGATTTTAATACACTATTGATTAATAGAACATGACATAAATAAGAAAAGGAGAAAAACTTTAATGAGATTGTGCTTACAGAGAATAAATCACAACTTTCTGCAGGAGAGGCACCTACATTCAGTGGAACACTGAGTGGGAACCATAGACACCTGCGGTCTGGGAGTGAGAGAAACCCTGTTACCTACTCCCTCCCTCACACTCCCAGACCACAGCTTCTGAAGGCAACATGCCAAGTGACTGTAGTCAACTCAGCCTAGTGCTTAGGACTGTAAGAGCTCAAGTTCAAATGAAAGACTCAGAATCTGAGTTCAAACCCCAGCTCTGCTATTTGCTAACTATGTGACTTCAACTCTGAGCTTCAGATTCTCTGTCCTTAACGTGTTAGTCCTTTCATGCTTCTATAAAAGAATACCACAAATTGGGTGGCTTATAAGGAACAGAATTTATTCTCATAGTCCTGGAGGCTGGGACATCCAGGATCAAGGTGCCAGCAAACTTGGTGTCCCATGAGAGCAAATTTCCTAGGTCCTAGAAGCTTGTCTCCTCACTGAGTCCTCACACGTCAGGAGGAAGCAGCACTAATCCCATTCTTGAGTACTCCACCCTCATGACATAATCACCTACCAAACACCTCACCTCCTACTACCATCACCTTGGGGGTTGGGATTTCAACATGGGGATTTTAGGCAGACACAAGCATTTACTCTATAAAGGTGGTGATGATAATGATTTCCTAATTCAATGAGTTGATGTAAGGAGTAAGTAATGTATATAAAGCACATAGCACAGTGCCTAGGCAATATTAAACAGATAAATGCTGGTTGTTACTATTCTGATTGTAGGCTTCTAAGAAACACAGAAGTGATGACCTTGTTAATCAAAAGAAAGTATCCAGGCTTCCCTGGTGGCGCAGTGGTTGAGAGTCCGCCTGCCGATGCAGGGGACGCGGGTTCGTGCCCCGGTCCGGGAAGATCCCACATGCTGCGGAGCGGCT
>NC_041218.1:85629366-85643794 GCF_002837175.3 Physeter macrocephalus
CCTGTGCTCCGCAACGGGAGAGGCCACAACAGTGAGAGGCCCGCATACCGCAAAAAAAAAAAAAAAAAAAAAAAAAAAAAGTATCCAAGTTGTATCAGAGGTTATCAAGACCTGTATCTACTTCAGCTAATTCACAAGGAAAAAGTAATATAAGATTTTTTCACTTATATCAATATAAAAGCACAATGGACATGACCTAGAGGATTCATACATAAAAACCACATTGAAAAGCCTCTGAAATGGCACAAGGTGATGGGTGGAAGACAGAGAGACTCCATATACATGCAGCATAATGAGAAGTGGCAGGAATTGATATGGGTAATAAGCTGGAGTCAAAGGGATGCTATTAGAGAAAAAGTGAATGAATGTGCCGGCAGAGGACAGTGGCGGGGGAGCAATGGGGATAGTAGGTGAGGATGAACATCCTGAGCAAGTCATCCAGGCAACAGTCAGGGAGGGCAGGAAGACAAGGTGGAGAGGCCTGGGGTTGACGTTAGGAGGAATTCTTTTTTTTCTTTTTCTCATTTTTCTAAAGTTTTTACAATGTTGCTATTGCTCTTATAGTTTAAGTTGTAAAGTAATTATCTGGACAAGCATGTCTAACATCAATATGGTTTTCAGTGAATGAAAATGGGTAGTTCTTTGGCAACTTTTATTCAACATTTTAAGACATTTCAAATTCATGTGAAAAATAAGGCAATTATCCTTAACATTCATGTAACAGGTTGGCATGTTTCTTTGCTTATTTTTAATATAATTCTGTTTGTCTTCCACTTTACTTGAAACATTAATCTACTGACCTAGATATTGTGCCTAGTCAATACATTATTTTATGTCCCAAAGTTAGCTCCGTGTAGTAGGCGGAAATCTAAGATGGCCCCAAGATTCCTGCCCACTGGTGTACACATCTTGTAAAATCTCCTCCCTTCAAGTGTGAGCAAGACAATGAATATGATGGGCTATCACTCCTGTGATTTGATTTTGAGTTAATCAAAAGGGATAGTATACTGGGTGGGCCTGTCCTAATCAGGTGAGCTCTCCTATGGGCCCCAAAGATGAAGTGAATTACAACGTTGTGAGGGCACCTATGGGTGGGTCAAGGATCTATGGTCTCTAGGAGCTGACAGCCAGCAAGAAATCAAGGACCTCAGTCACACAGCCATTAGGGATTGAATTCTTCCAAAAACTATCTGAGTTTGCAAGAGAACACCCCAAGCCTTAGATGAGATTGGAATCCTGGCTGATACCTTGATTTCAACCTGGTGAGACACTGAGTAGAAAAGCCATGTCACCAATACCTGGACTCCTGATCCAAAGAAATTTTAAGATAATTAAATTGTATTGTTTCAAGTCACTAATTTTGTTGTTATTTTTGGGAATAAGGAGCTAATACAATGAGGAAAGTCAAATTTTTTCTGTAATATTCAAAGATGTGAAATGTAAAGCAACAAGGTATAATACGTCAAGAATTAGTATCAGCTGTTAATTCAACAACAATTTAAAACTAACTCCTAACACTAATACAAGTATGGTAAAATGTGCTAGTACAAAGACTAGAAGGCTCTATCTAACAATTTAGGAGATCTGGTAAGGTGGTTCAATTTCTGCACCAGCTGAAATCTCACTAATGTCATTACAATATGACTTGTATAATAAATAAAATGTTAAGGAATCAGTATTTTTTGAACCACCTGACATTTGATTCACATTTTGAGAAAAAACAGGAAAATGGCAGAGACTGAATCTGGTGGCCTTGAGTTTGTTGGGATTTGACTAATTGAATTTATGGAGTTCCTACAAACTAGCTTATATTGTAATCACTAGCAATTCTACCTTCTAGCATTAACATTTTAGGCAAATAGCTATTAAACTCTATTATCTGCTGACACTAATACTGACATTTACATCAATGGCTATGCATCACCCCTCCTCACATCTCTTGGCCTTCTCTCTTACTTCAGCCAGTGTTTCAACAGCGTTACTCTGATGATTCTCTACAGTGCCTAGTCTGGGCCATGCAGCATGCTTTCCCCGACCAGGGCCTCCTCCAATCCTGTGGCACGGGGACACACTCAGGAGCCCAATGTGCATTCAGACAAGTGCAACCAGGGAGTCGGGGTAGTTAACACACCCACAGGGCCAAGTACCAGCGAAGGAGGTCAGAAGCTTATTGATAATGCTTTCTGCTTTTGTCCTCTCTGGAGAGACAGCTCCTCAAAACTCCCAAGGGATGGAGCACCTCGAAACAATCAACTCAGAGGTGCATCCTTGCATTGAGTTTCTCTGGGGCCAGTTCCCACCTTCTCCTATCTCTCCTCCCTGCTCCCCAGGACCACTTCCCGAATTCATCACCTATAATGAATCCTTTCTTTGAGGGTCTGCTCTCTGAGAAACTCAGTTTAAGACAAACTGTATGTGAAACATATTTAAATTCTTTAATCTGAAGTACATTTGATTTGATTACAGATATTTAAAAACTTAATGATTGTTTTGAACTCTAAATTACAATTTTGTGGGAGGGCATGTTTGAACAGAAGTAAACAGTCTCAATCAGATTAAAAATGTTTACCATATTTAAAAGAATGCAGGATGTAATTATATTCCTAACAGTTGGAAAGTTTGTGAAGTTGTCTATTTTCCCTTTACTTTTAGTAAAAATTTCACAGTTACTAACATGCCTTTCAGTTTGTGACAGGTGCTGGCCGATCAAGGCTTTACGAATCATCCACCTTCTCTAAGTTTGGATGAAGATTTTGATCCTGTTGTTATCTGGGAGACTTTCCCCTATCATATATTGGCATAGCTGATCCTAGTAGAAGATTGCTTTCAATTAATACGACGGGGTCTTCCTGTGCAAGAGAGGAAGAGAGCAATTACAAAACCGGAGAAAAGAAAAATGTAGAAACTGGACACGCACGATGTATGCTAATGTGACAAATCAGTTTGAAGCAAAGTGACCCTGGCCAGGGTCATGTATAGAGATGTGGGATTCACTGAATATGTACCATTCTAACAGCTTGAGAAATAAGCATATGGTTTGTCTACTGGAACAAAGCAAAAGAAATTAAAGGGTAAAGAAAAAACTAAGCTTTTTTAACAGCTCTAATTGAAAACCTAAGAGAGGAGTAGGGGATTACTCTTAAGGAGAACAAATAAATGTCCAGTACCCATGAGCCAATTGGAAGCTTCTAGACAAACAGACCATACCAAAATTCACAATGAAGAATTTTTCATAACATGGAAAGCAGCCATTTGATTTAATATGAATAATACAAAGAGAGCTTATGGCTGAATACATAGTAAGAGGTTATCAAATGAGAAGAGCTTTATGAATGGCTGACAAACCATAAAATAAATTAGGCTATGGGGAAGTAAGAGTCTTAAAAGGAATAGAGTGATTGTGCTAACCTCTTAAATAGCTCATATTATGTTTTAACTCATGATATGCTTCTTCAAAGTAGAACAAATCTGAAGTAGTATTACTCAAATAAAATGCACCCTTGCTCTCAGGATTTTGCTGAGTCTTTACCTGAGCCTTGGAAACTCAAGTAGATCTAAATGCTCCAGAGGCTTTCTTTATATGTCTGTCATTCCTCATAAACCTGTGTTTTTTGGGGGAAAGGCTTTAAAATGACAGATATTTTCACACTGTTGATAATGAAGTTAACTCTGCCTGAGAAAATCTGAGGCTATGTAGTTTGACTAAAAACATGCCAAGAAAGTTCAATACTACTATCATGTTTGAAATTTCCCTGAAAAACAGAGACCGGGGAAACAGGGAAAGGGGTCGCTAACATTTTAAATTCTCTTCCACTCGCCATCATGAACCCCACACCTTGTCTGATACACTCCAAGGAAGTTATCTCATGTGGATATTTAAGGGGGAAAAAAAAATCTTCAGATGATTAAATTAAGGCCAGATCTCCCTTCTCCCTTTCTCTCTTCTTTACTGAGAATCCCTCAAAGGCAGACAGTGCCTTCAAAAATGTAACCCCATATAAATGCCATGTTGTTGCATGTATCAATGGTTCATTCTTTTTATTGCCAAGTGATATTCCATTGTATAGATATACCATAATTTGTTAATCCACCCACATAGTAAGGAACCTTTGAGTTGTTTTTCAAGTCTGGGGCTGTTACAAATAAAGCTTCTGTGAGTGAACATGTACAAGTCTTGGTGTGGACATATGCCTTCAGTTCTCTTGGGTAAATACCTAGAGGTAGAATGGCTGGATCATATAGTTCAACTTTAACAAATTGTCAAGCTGCTTTTCCAACGTGGTTGTACCATTTTACATCCTCATGCCAGTATAAAGAGTTCCAGTTGCTTTACATCCTTGTCAACACTTGAAAAGATTAATCTTATTCATTTTAGCCAAATAAATATGTATCAGTATATCACTGCAGTTTTCATTTACTTTTCCCTGATGAAGAAAGGTTGAACATCTTTTCATACTTTTATTGATCATTCATATAGTATGTACAATAGTATAATTCCATTAATATAAATTCAAGATCTTATAAACAAATCTATATTGACCAAAAGTAAATCAACAGTTGCCTGGGGACAGGAATGGAATAACAGATGGATTGCAAGGGTGTAAAAAAACAACTCTTGTTTTCTGTCTACTACTCTATTGCTGTTCTCAATACTTCACTTCTGACACCCGATGTGAGTTTTTTGCCACACTAAGCAACTCTCTGGTTCTCTGGACACCAGCTGAGTGTCCTACAACTTAATTCAATTCTGACAATAACTAGCTGGAGATAGCATCAGATCCCATAGGTTAAGGGCTCAGTCCCAAAAGACTCCCCCAACTTCAGATGCCAACTGAAATTCCCAGGCTGCGGTCTATGCTTCTGACCATCCCAGTATAAACCAGAGGCTCCTGATCCCCTTTCTCCAGTTCCATCATCTGCTAGAATGGCTCACGTAGCTCAGGAAAACAGTTTACTTATCAGCTTATTATAAAAGGATACAACAGGAACAGCCATATGGAAGAGATGCCTAGGGCGAGGGATGTGGGAAGGAGTATGGAGCTTCCATGCCCTCTCCACACACACCACTCTCCCCGCATCTCCACATGTTCACCAACCCAGAATCTCTCTCCATCTCAAACTTTTGGTTTTTTATGAAGGCTTTATTACATAGTAATAATTAATTGAATCACTGACCATTGGTATTAATGGTCAACCTCCAGCCCCTCTCCTCCCCTTGAAGGTAGGGACAGGGTTGAAAGTTTCAACCCTCTGATTACACAGTTGGTTCCCTTGATAACCAGCCCCTATCCTGTAGTTATCTAGAGGCTTTCAAAAAAAAAATCACTGGGACATAAACTCAGGTGATAAACTCAGGTGATTGGAATGGCTTGTTATGAATAACAAAAGACATCTTTATAGTTCTTATCAGTTAGTAAATGCCAAGGATTTTAGGAGCTCAGTGTAAGAAATAGGGACAGAGGCCAAATGTTTCTTATTATAAATCACAATATCACAAAGGGGCATAAGGCAACATTTTGAAGTTATGGAAATATTTGTTACCCTCACTAAAGTGACAGTGCTACAGGTATATACAATATCAAAACTAACCAAATTGTTTACTGTAAACATGTGCAGTGGATTGTATGCAATTAAGCCACAATTAAGCTATAAAAAATGCAAAGACTTTATTACAAGGTGCAGCCATTATTAAACATACTTCACAGGTTTGTTCTCAGTCCCCACGGCAGAACCTACTTCACAGATTAGTTTTTAATCTCCGAGGCAGAGCCTTGTATTTTGATGCAGTTTGTCCTGAAGGTTAGGAATGGACCACACGTCAGAAAAGGAAGCCCAGCCCAGCACATGGAAGGGAGAAGAGAATGGAAGGAAACTGGCTACAGCAGCAGGAGGCAGAGGAGAAACAGGAGGAGGACGGTTCCAAGGAAGAGATACACGGGAATTAAAAGAGGAGGTTTTTCCTTCAGGACAGGGCTCTTTCAGCATTTTTCTGGGTGATATTTACTCTCTGTATATAGAGCTCCTCCTCCTACCCCATCCTCACTTGTAGATTTGGGGACTGTCTTCTGAAGTAAACTTATACAAGAGTAGAAAAGGAAACTCCGGGAAGGCAATCTACTTTGTTACTGCTTCTTTTGAGCCATCTTGGTCTCAATTCAACTCATGAGATATCAGTCTATAGGGTGGATTCAAACACTTTTATTTGTGGGATCCTGGGAATGAGATGCGTGGTGTTTGGAAAGATCATGAGATCTAGAGTTAGGCCTGTGTTTGAAGTCTAGCTTTACCAGATATATGACACTGGGTAAAGTACATAATCTAGTAAAGCCTCTTTTTTTTTTTTCAGCTGTAAAATAACATTAAATGATATATTGTACACAAAGTTCCTGCTAGGTTGCTCAGAAAAAAAATTTAGTTTATTTCCTACAGGTAGCTCTCTGAACACTCAAAAGCTAGAATTAATGTATTTTAAAATTCTGTGGACTTCCCTGGTGGTGCAGTGGTTGGGAATCCACCTGCCTAAGCAGGGGACACGGGTTCGAGCCCTGGTCCGGGAAGATCCCACATGCTGCAGAGCAACTAAGCCCGTGCGCCACAACTACTGAGCCTGTGCTCTAGACCCCACAAGCCACAACTACTGAGCCCTCCTGCCACAACAACTGAAGCCTGCATGCCTAGAACCCGTGCTCCACAACGAGAAGCCACCACAATGAGAAGCCCGCGCACTGCAACAAAGAGTAGCCCCTGTTCACCGCAACTAGAGAAAGCCCGCACGCAGCAACAAAGACCCAACACAGCCAAAAAAAAACAAATAAATAAAAAATAAAATAAAATTTTGTGTTTATTAAGGTAAATATAAAAGATTGCCTTGAAACATAATGTTTCTTTATCTTTAACCAAAAAGTTTACTCACTAGGTGGTTTGAATTTCTCTTCTATTTCTAAAATTCCTGTCTGTGTCCTCAGCAAACAATCATGATTTTTCTTCCGTACATTTAATAATTATACCATCAAACTCAAAAAACTATTTTTTAAAACAAAGCATCTGGGGCTTCCCTGGTGGCGCTGTGGTTGCGCGTCCGCCTGCCGATGCAGGGGAACCGGGTTCGCGCCCCGGTCTGGGAGGATCCCGCGTGCCGCGGAGCGGCTGGGCGCGTGAGCCATGGCCGCTGGGCCTGCGCGTCCTGATCCTGTGCTCCGCAACGGGAGAGGCCACAGCAGAGGGAGGCCAGCATACCACAAAAAAAAAAAAAAAAAAATCTGATGAAATAGCAGATTTGAACCCAATTAATAAAATAGCAAACAAAGGATATATCATACTTATAACAAAAACCCAACTATTCAAGTGGCCTTCTAAATACAAAAGTAAATTCCATCTTGTAGTAGTATCATGTTCTCTTTCTTACAGGCAGTAACTGATATTACTTTCTTACTCATACCCCCAAATTTTAGGTGCTGGAAAATCTTAGATGCATCAATTTCCAAGCATTTATTTTGTAATATTTCTCTTATTATCCTGATTAAGAATTTATGTTTATGTTCAATGTTAAATTAAAATTTTTTTGATCTTGAGATTATTTATAATCATTTCTATTTCTAAGAAGCTTTTTCATGACTCTCAAACAGAATTGACAACACAACTCTTTTAACTAATGAATATATAATAAGGAGCAAAACGCTAATCTATGTATGTCACAAACTGCCTTCTCAAGGTAGGACCTTATTGTTATAGGTTCAGTTTTGCACTACCTTTGTACAGTGGACTCTTCAAAGGTCTTTCTTTGTCTTACTTGTAATGTTTGCTTGCCGGGAGAGTGAAAGTTTGTGTGTGTTGCTTTGTGCTGCCCCCTACCAGAGAAGGGCAAAGCTGTGTATTTAGGAATGGGGTATTGACTCAAGAAGCCTACATATCATTGTTTTCTCACCTCTGATAAAAGACAGTGAAAGCAGCTCTTTTGCTCCTTTCCTGTTTGCCCATTTCTGTTCCCCTCTAACTTTAAAAGAACCTAATTATAGGAATGAGGTGACTAAGCAATTGAAACTAACTCCTGACTTACGCTCCCCTGAATGCACACCACGCCTTGCCTAACCTGTTGATTCTTTTCCGAGATAAAAAGAAGAATGAAGAATTAAGCAGTTAAAAAATGACTAGCTCTCTACTCCCAACAGCTCCCTTAGCAATCCTGAAGGCAGATCATGTGGGCAATATAATATCTGAATAAAGAGTCAGCCAGTGTGCACTCACTGGAGAATGATGCAGAACCCAACCTCCTGCCTTGGTGATTTACTAAGATTCTTTGCCACCCCAATGCCCATTTTTCCCTTTAAAAACTGTCATGGTTGAGCAGAATCTTTGCAGTTGACCTCTGGACATGAGTCCACCTTCTCCCAGATTGCTAGCTTTCCTAACTAAAGCATCTTCTTCTTTTTCTACTGACACTTGCCTCTCCAATTACTGGCTTATGAGCGACAAACAGCCAAACCTGGGTTCAGTAACAATAGACATTTAGGAATCAGAACACTTACTTAAGCTTTCATATTTCATGTCCACTCGAGATTTATATTCCTAGTCATTAAAACAGGCCATGTATCTAGTCAAACACATATCACACTCAAAACGCCAGCAATTGATAGCCTCTTCCAATTTATGGAAAAGATTAAGGCCAACATAATAGATATACTGACATACTTGTTAGAAGCAGAGTTATACAAGCCTGGGTCTAAATCATACCTTCATTGTTCTGTGACCTGATCCTACATGCTAAAACTCAGTTTTATCAACTGTAAATTGTGATTAATAATGTTACTCCATAATATCACTGTGAGAATTAAATTCCATGCATAAGGCACCTAACAGAGTTTGAGAAAAAAATACATGCTTAATAAATGCCAAAGAATGAAAATCATTTAATGAGCTACGCATTTTCTGCAACTAAAAAATTTCTCCAAAAGCAACTTCCTTCCCTACCTCAACATCTATCAATTAGAAAGGTGTTTCCTTCTGTCAAAGTTTCCACCCTACACTCGTATTCTTTATCTTATGCTCTATCATCTCACTTGCTGCTTTTCTCCATTAACGATTCCCTCTCTTAGAATTTTTCTTTGTACTGAGTTTTCTTCTCCGATTATAAACATGCTTTCCTACTTTGACCTATAACCTTATCACAGTCTTCCCTTTCAAATCAAAATTACTAAATATTACTCTACATTGGCCACCTCCCTGTTACTCCTTAAACCTTTGTTGTACAGTACTACTTTTCACAACCTCCCAAAACTCTTTTCTGCAAGGTCACCAATGTTTGATCTCCTTTTTGCCACATTTAGTATCCAAGTATCCATATCCCTAGTCTTGCTCTGCATGAACTATTTGTAGCACTGAAATGGTTTCTTCTTCAGTTTCAGAACACTGCTCTGTTTTACTCCCTTCTTCAATTTCACCAACCCATTGACTGCTGAATTGTGAACATGCCCCTGAATCAGCATTTTGCCTCTTTCCTTTTTGCTCTGTAATGTGAATGATCTTATCTTTATTTTCATATTCTCTTATCACTCATCATTCCTCCGCGAATGAGTCTCAAATCCACCATTCCCAGCAATATTTCATCACACATACCATATAACTCAACAATTCTACTGCTACTTGTATACCCAAGAGAAAACATGCATCCACACAAAAACTGGAACATATATGGTCACAGCAGCATTATTCATAACAGCCAAAAAGTATAAACAACCCAAATATCCAACAACTGATAAACTGATAAATAAAATATGATACCATATGATGGTAATATGAAAATAAAATATGAAATCCATACAATGGAGTATTATTTCACAATAAAAAGAGCTGAAGTATTGATACATGCAGCAATATAGACAAACATTGAAAACATTATGCTAAGTGACAGAAGTCAGTCACAAAAGGCCACATATCATTCCTTACGTATGACATATTTAGACTCGGCAAATCTATGGAGACAGAATGCAGATTAACAGTTGATCAGAGTTGGGGAATGCCAGAGCTGATTAACTGCTAATGAGTCCATAGCTTCTTTTAGGAGAGAAGAAAATATACTAAAATTAGATCGTGGTAATGGCTGCACAGTCATGTGAATATTCTAAAAATACCGTAGCATATTCTTTACATGGGTGACTTGTTTGGTATGTGAATTATGTCTCAATAAAGCTACTGAAGTTAAATACACACACAAGTAAATCACTAATAAGCATCCAAGTGACCTTTTAGAAACTTGTTTTTCCTTAGAATAAAGCATTTTCATTTTGAAAGTGTTTCTGAATTAATCCCATTATCACATCTTCCTGTGTTTTATGTATCTATTTCTTATCTAGTTAATTAGGCAGTCTTTCAACCTAGAGAGAGAATTCTATCTTTACTGTTTTCTAAAAAAGCACAGACTAAGGAAACTAATAGAATACCAGATTCATCCTACTTAATGTGGAAACAGTGCATAATTTTTTTCAATCTGCGGTGACAACTCAAAGCCTGTAACCTTGAGTTTTCTTTACTGCTAAATTTTCAATCCTTCTAATTTGCAAATGGAAAGTATGACTTATTGGATGTCTATGACTACATACATATGGAGTATCCATATGTCTTCCAACAAAGTGATGTATCTAGTTGTTGAGAAAAAGATGGTACCAAGGACAGATTATTTTTAGCTGTGGATGCCAGTTATTCTGCAGAAAATTTGTCCTCTAAGGAAGCAATGTCAGGGTTTTTTTTTTAATGCCATGTATGACCTTTGTTTCACCAAGCTTTTTACTCCTGCAATAAAATGAAGGTAAGTGACAGGAAAATGGGGCCACTTTTTAGAGTGAATTATCTGTCAAACACACAGTGAAGCTGATCAACATCAAACTTAGCTTGTTTTTAATATCTTATTATACCCACTGCTCAAGTTAATTCAGCATCACTAAAGATAGAGAGGACAGGTTTGGGGTTTTTTGGATTTTTTAATGCACATATTACTTTTCATAGGAAAATCCAAAGTATTGTTTTCTGTTACTTGATCCTATTGAACTATTGAATGTGATGAGGATTCACAGACCTTGATTAATCTAATCAGATTAGAACTAAGAATGTTAACTCTGTTTCTTGAAATACAGATTGAAAGACTGACATGCAGAGAGATTCAAAAGGAGAAAGTAAGACAAGCTTAGCAGACAGAGAGTAACTTATCTTAAAAAAAAACAAAAAAAGAAGATTAACAATAAGATGGCGGGGTAGAAGGACATGGTCTCACTCCCACTTGTGAGAACACCAGAATCACAACTAGCTGCTGGACAAGCATCAACAGCAAGACACTGGAACTCACCAAAAAAGATACCCCACATCCAAAGACAAAGGAGGAGCCACAACGAGATGGTTGGAGGGGTGCAATCACAGTAAAATCAAATCCCATAACTGCTGGGTGGGTGACTCACAGACTGGAGAACACTTATACCACAGAAGTCCACCCACTGGAGGGAACGTTCTGAGCCCCACGTCAGGCTTCCCAACCTGGGGGTCCAGCAACTGGAGGAGGAATACTTAGAGAATCAGATGTTGAAGCCTAGTGGGATTTGATTGCAGGACTTCAACCAGAATGGGGGAAACAGAGGCTCCACTCTTGGAGGGCACACAGAAAGTAGTGTGTGCATCCGGACACAGGGGAATGAGCAGTGACCCCAGGGGAGACGGAACCAGACGTACCTGCCGGTGTTGGAGGGTCTCCTACAGAGACGGGGGGTGGCTGTAGCTCACCACGGGGATGGGGACTCTGGCAGCGGAGGTTCTGGAAGGTACTCCTTGGCGTAAGCCCTAGCAGAGTCTGTCATTAGGCCCACCAAAGAGCCCAGGTAGGCTCCAGTGTTGGGTTGTCTCAGGCCAAACAACCAGCAGGGAAGGAACCCAGCCCCACCCATCAGCAGAGAAGCAGATTAAAGTTTTACTGAGATCTGCCCACCAGAGAAACAGTCAGCTCTACCCACCACCAGTCCCTCCCATGAGGAAACTTCCACAAGCTTCTTAGATAGCCTCATCCTCCAGAGGGCAGACAGCAGAAGCAAGAAGAACTACATTCCTGCAGCCTGTGGAACAAAAACCACATTCACAGAAAGACAGACAAGATGAAAAGGCAGATAGCTATGTACCAGATGAAGGAACAGGATAACCTAGAAGAATTAAAGAACAAACAGAGATGAACAATACAATAACTGAAATGAAAACCACACTAGAAGGAATCAATAGCAGAATAACTGAGGCAGAAGAACGAATAAGTAACCTGGAAGGCAGAATGGTGGAATTCACTGCTGCAGAACAGAATAAAGAAAAAAGAATGAAAAGAAATGAAGACAGCCTAAGAGACACCTGGCACAATATTAAATGCAACAACATGTGCATTATTGGGGTCCCAGAAGGAGAAGAGAGAGAGAAAGGACCCAAGAAAATATTTGAAGAGACTGTAGTCGAAAATTTCTCTAACATGGGAAAGGAAATAGCCACCCAAGTCCAGGAAGTGCAGCGAGTCCCATACAGGATAAACACAAGGAGAAACATGCCGAGACACATAGTAATCAAATTGGCAAAAATTAAAGACAAAGAAAAAATTATTGAAAGCAGCAAGGGAAAAATGACAAATAATATACAAGGGAACACCCATAGGGTTAACAGCTGATTTCTCAGCAGAAACTCTACAAGCCAGAAGGAATGGCATGATATACTTAAAGTGATGAGAGGGAAGAACCTACAACCAAGATTACTCTACCCAGCAAGGATCTCATTCAGATTCAAGGGAGAAATCAAAACCTTTACAGACAAGCAAAAGCTAAGAGAATTCAGCACCACCAAACCAGCTCTACAACAAATGCTAAAGGAACTTCTCTAAGTGGGAAGCACAAGAGAAGAAGAGGACCTACAAAAACAAACCCAAAACAATTTTTTAAATGCTCATAGGACCATATATATTGACAATTACCTTAAATGTGAATCGATTAAATGCTCCAACCAAAAGACATAGGCTTGGTGAACAGATACAAAAACAAGACCCATATATATGCTGTCTACAAGACACCCACTTCAGACCTAGGGACACATACAGACTGAAAGTGAGGGGATGGAAAAAGATATTCCATGCAAATGGAGATCAAAAGAAAGCTGAAGTAACAATACTCATATCAGATAAAATAGACTTTAAAATAAAGGATGTTACGAGACAAGCAAGGACACTACATAATGATGAAGGGAGCAACCCAAGAAGAAGACATAAGAATTATAAATATATATGCATCCAACATAGAAGCACCTCAATACATAAGGCAACTGCTAACAGCTATAAAAGAGGAAATCGACAGTAACACAATTATAGTGGGGGACTTTAACACCTCACTTACACCAATGGACAGATCATCCAAAATGAAAATAAATGGGAGACAGAAGCTTTAAATGACACAATAAACCAGATAGATTTAATTGCTATTTATAGGACATTCCATCCAAAAACAGCAGATTACACTTTCTTCTCAAGTGCATATGGAACATTCTCCAGGATAGATCACATCTTGGGTCACAAATCGAGCCTCTGTAAATTTAAGAAAATTGAAATCATATCAAGCATCTTTTCTGACCAAAATGCTATGAGATTAGAAATGAACTACAGGGAAAAAAAACGTAAAAAACACAAACACATGGAGCCTCAACAATACGTTACTAAATAACCAAGAGATCACTGAAGAAATCAAAAGGAAATTTAAAAATACCTAGAGACAAATGACAATGAAAACATGACAATCCAAAACCTATGGGATGCAGCAAAAGCAGTTCTAAGAGGGAAGTTTATATCAATAGAAGCCTATCTCAAGAAACAATAGAAATCTCAAATAAAAAATGTAATGTTACACCTAAAGGAACAACAGAAAGAAGAACAAAGAAAACCCAAAGTCAGTAGAAGGAAAGAAATCATAAAGATCAGAGCAGTAATAAATGAAATAGAAACAAAGAAAACAATAGCAAAGATCAATAAAACTAAAAGCTGGTTCTTTGAGAAGATAAACAAAATTGATAAACCATTAGCCAGACACACCAAGGAAAAGAGGGAGAGGATTCAAATCAATAAAATTAGAAATGAAAAAGGATAAGTTACAACAGACAACACAGAAATACAAAGCGTCCTAAGAGACTACTACAAGCAACTCTATGCCAATAAAATGGAAACCTGGAAGCAATGGACAAATTCTTAGAAAGGTATAAGCTTCCAAGACTGTACCAGGAAGAAATAGAAAATATGAACAGACCAATCACAAGTAATAAAATTGAAAGTATGATTAAAAATCTTCCAACAAACAGAAGTCCAGGACCAAATGGCTTCACAGGTGAATTCTATCAAGCATTTAGAGAAGAGCTAACACCCATCCTTCTCAAACTCTTCCAA
>NC_041218.1:85644299-85661423 GCF_002837175.3 Physeter macrocephalus
AAACCATAAGACACTGATGAAAGAAATTAAAGATGATACAAACAGATGGAGAGATATACCATGTTCTTGGATTGAAAGAATCAATATTGTGAAAGTAACTATATTGCCCAAAGCAATCTATAGATTCAATGCAATCCCTCTCAAATTACCAATGGCATTTTTTACAGAACTAGAAAAAAAAATCTTAAAATTTGTATGGAGACACAAAAGACCCCGAATAACCAAAGTGGTCTTGAAGGAGAAAAACAGAGCTGGAGGCATCAGACTCCCTCACTTCAGACTATCCTACAAAGCTACAGTAATCAAGACAATATGGTACTGGCACAAAAACAGAAACATAGATCAATGGAACAAGATAGAAAGCTCAGAGATAAACCCACGCACCTATGGTCAACTAATCTATGACAAAGGAGGCAAGGATATACAATGGAGAAAAGACAGCATCTTCAATAAGTGGTGCTGGGGAAAACTGGACAGCTACATATAAAAGAATGAAATTAGAACACTCCCTAACACCATACACGAAAATAAACTCAAAATGGATTGGAGACCTAAATGTAAGACTGGACACTACAAAACTCTTAGAGGAAAACACAGGAAGAACACGCTTTGACATAAATCACAGCGAGATCTTTTTTTTTTTTTTTTTTTTTTTTGTGGTATGTGGGCCTCCCCCTGTTGTGGCCTCTCCTGTTGCGGAGCACAGGCTCCGGACGCGCAGGCCCAGCGGCCATGGCTCACGGGCCCAGCCGCTCCACGGCACGTGGGATCCTCCCAGACCAGGGCGCGAACCCGGTTCCCCTGCATCGGCAGGCGGACGCGCAACCACTGCGCCACCAGGGAAGCCCAGCGAGATCTTTTTTGATCCACCTGCTAGAGTAATGGAAATAAAAACATAAATAAACAAATGGGGCCTAATGAAACTTAAAAGCTTTTGCACAGCAAAGGAAACCATAAACAAGAAGAAAAAACAACCTTCAGAATGAGAGAAAATATTCACAAACAAATCAACGGACAAAGGATTAATCTCCAAAACATATAATCAGCTCATGCAGCTCAATATTAAAGAAGCAAACAACCTAATCCAAAATGGGCAGAAGACCTATATAGACATTTCTCCAAAGAAGACATACAGATGGCCAAGAAGCACATGAAAAGCTGCTCAACATCACTAATTATTAGAGAAATGCAAGTTATGGAGGTTCCTTAAAAAACTAAAAATAAAATTACCATATGAACCAGCCATCCCACTACTGGGCATATACCCAGAGAAAACCATAATTCAAAATGACACAGGCACCCTAATGTTCATTGAAGCCCTATTTACAATAGCCAGGTCATGGAAGCAACCTAAATGCCCATCGACAGAGGAGTGGATAAAGAAGTTTTGGTACATATATACAATGGAATATTACTCGGCCATAAAAAGGAATGAAACTGAGTCATTTGTTGAGACGTGGATGGATCTAGAGACTGTCATACAGAGTGAACTAAGTCAGAAACAGATAAACAAATATCGTATATTAACGCATGTAGGTGGAAACTAGAAAAATGGTACAGATGAACCAGTTTGCAGGGCAGAAGTTGAGAGAGGTAGAGAACAAACTTATGGACACCAAGGGGAGAAAGCTGCAGTGGGGTGGGGATGGTGGTGTGCTGAATTGGGCGATTGCGACTAACATGTATACACTGATGTGTATGAAATGGATGACTAATAAGAACCTGGTGTATAAAAAAATAAATAAAATAAAATTCCAAAATTAAAAAAAAATGATAGGAACCATATCACTGGAAATATGTGACATCTCAGAGTAGTAGGAAAAGTGCTCTTTTTTCCCATAAATGGTTGGTGATGGTAACATTTTCAATTTTCACTCCCTTTTATATGACTAACTTTTTTAAAAAAGCATCTTTGTATATTACTAACTCTTAAAGTTCTAATGTCTAAATATTTTTCTCTTTCCTTCTTATTCAGAAATATATTTTCTTAATGTATTTAATGACAAAGTTACTTATGATATACTGTGCATATGAAAAGTATTTTTATGGTTTCTCAAAGTTTTCCTATGCTTTATCTCCATTTTCCCTCTACAAAATTTCCAGTTCTTGGGTAGGGCAAACATTGCTATACATAGTTTACAAATGAAGGGATTGAGGTTTAGAAAGATTGAGTAAGCAGAAAGCTTGCTTAAGGTTTGTGCTTAATAAGTAACATGATCAGGAATAGTATCAGTCCTTTTGACATTAAACTCGTGTTCCTTCTAAAATTTTAATTATTATTTACTTTTTAGATAAAAGAATCTTTGTTTTTCTTTTTTCAAATCACAAGTATAATACACACACATTAGAAAATGGTCAGATAACATACAAATTTACACAGTGAAACATGAGAAGCCCCAAATTTTAAATTCCAGTGTTTACTACTGTTAAGCGTTTGCTGCCTCTTCTTTCATTTTCTTCCCTTATACACATATTAGGATTTTTAACAAAATAGGTTTATATAACTATCTTAGCTCAGGCTGCCATAGGTGGCTTCAACAATAGAAATTTATTTATTTATTTATTTTTATTTTTCATGTCTGGAGGATAGGAAGTCTAAGATCAAGATGCCTGCAAGTTAGGTTTTGTTCTGAGGCCTCTCCTCTTGGCTTATAGGCAGCCATCATCTCCCTATGAGCTCCTCATGAGCTCTTCTTCGGGCACCCATGGGGAGAGAGAGAGCAAGCTCTCTGACGTCTCTTCTTAAAGGACACTAATCTCCTCATGAGGACCCCACCCACCCTCATGACCTCATCTAACCCTGATTACCTCCCAAAGATCCCATCTCCAAATTCCCCCACATTGGGGGTTAGGGCTTCGACATATGAATTTTGGGGGGACACAAACATTCAGTCCATAATGACAACATATATTTTTCTGCAAACTATTTTTATAAATTACATTTGTAAAATACTCCTTGTTAGTACAAGCATGCTATTTCATTAACTGAATGGCCATATATTAATCTACCAAATGGATTCAGTAAATCATATTTATTGAATTATTACTAAAATGAATATTCTATTATGTATCATTTGTGCTTGAGTTGGCAGTTCCTATTGATATAGAAGACTATACTCTCAAGTATGAACATTTATTAATTTAAGTATTATTGCTATTAAAATTTGTTTCTTGAGAGAAATTCTATGAAGGAATGACAACCTTGGTCTTAAATAAGTTAATAGCATAAAGAAGTTTCACATCTACTATCTTTTTGATTCTTCCAGAGACAATGTAAAATTAACAGAGTAGACATACTTAACCCTATTTTTACACATTAGGAAATCAAGCCATAGAGAGTTAAAAATTACTCATCCAAATTCACATTTGAATAAGGACCAGAATTAGAATTCAGGCCCAAGTCTGTCGGAGCCAGTGATTCATCTTCTTTATTTTCTCTGATATACTCATAGAAACAAAGAACCACGTGGGAAATGTGTACTGTTCACTTTGAATCTACAGCTCTCTGCTGCTGGGATTCTCTTCAGACTACTTCCATTATCTGTTTGCCCAGTCTCACTTTTTCTCTACAGGGCTTTTTTTCCCCAGATGCACTTCAAACTCAAAATGGCAACTTCCCAGTTTTTTGTCACTTTCCTTGGACTTGACACTCTAGACTGTGCCTTTACAGACAGCAAAAGAAGAGAAACTTGGAGAACAAGAAACGCCAGCAAAAAACATACAAAGCTCCATAGCACAGTTCTGCTACCTACACACAGTTTCTTCATAATTTAATGGGAGATGTTCAAGGTCATGGAAAAGACAAGGAATAAATACGCGTATTAAATACCTGTACATCATAACCTTTAGTCAATGGACGATATATAAGCAGATCTCTTTCTGACTGTGCTGGTAACTCCGTTGATTTTTGGTTTTTTATCTACAGAGGTCATTTCGCCTCTGTTTATAGCTGTCCTTTCAACAAAATAGAACGTGTTCTACCAAAAAAAAAACTCACTATTCTAATGAGCAGAAATTCAATTATCATGGCCTGGAAAGAAACTGGAGCATAACAAGGATTATGCTTATAATTTGTGTTGCCAATAAACACCAGAAATTTCATCAAGTACATAAACCATGACAAATCTTGTGCCTAAAACATTACATGAATTAATATATGCAAAAGTGGGCACAATCACAGGAAACGTGATCAGGCACTAATTAGCAAATAGCAGTGTTTCAAGAATGGTTATGTACTTTATGTCCAAACCCCAAATTATATTGTGAGCCTTACAGAAGTCATTAAATATGCCCCCTCCCCCCAAAGTTTCTCACCTTTATTTCCTTCCCTTTTTTCACTTTCTTATAGTGACTGAATTATCATCAACTGAATATTTATTGAGGTTAAAGTGTCTTATTTTAAAATTCAAATTTTTCTCAAAGGATTTGGAAGTGGGTGTGGGTTATCAGCTATTCATACTTTCAGTATCAGATAGTATAATCTAATTGCTTTCTTTTCAGATCCAGCTGACATCAGATTCATTATGAGATTGCCAATCTGAATGGAGCTGAAAAGTTTAGCACAGGGTGCTTTAAAGGGAGCAGAGAAGGTGGTCATGTGTGGGTTATTGGTGCACCAGGGGTGTTGGACAGTAAGAGGACACTGAGCCAGGAGTACAGGAGAGAGCACGCCCTCAGCTGACCTGAGCCAAGGGAAATGGATGATGCCGAAGCCAAACTCGGTCCTTACTGATGTCTCTCTAAGGGACTTGTCTTTGAGGGGACAAGTAAGGTGTAAAAAAAAAGCATCTTAATCTACAACCTTTCTACTTTTATAGGACAATATTAAAATTTCCCAATTACAATTCTTAGATCTATGCATCTCATCTTTCAGACATCTTCTCATCCTCTGCCCTTCACAATATCCCAGAGCTGCTTCCCCTGTGACCCAACCTACTGTTCCCCTTGCTTTCTCTCTGGTTTCAACTCTCTTTTGTATGGACAAACTAATGTAGGCATCACTAGCTCATGCAGCCTCATTACTCTACCGTCTCAGGTCTATTTCCCACATCATGCTCCACTAGTGAACTTGAAGCCAAAGGAAGGCTAAATATGGAATTCAAAAATTACCGAGATCTATTTATTCTTTACCCAGAAAAGGGCTTCACACCAGTATCAACACCAAACAGACTTTAAAAGGCCACCGCTTAGTAAAATTGCTGAACTATCTGATTCATAGAGTTCATTATTGCATTTCTTAAAGATTATTCTTGGATTCCAAAACAGATTCACAAAGAAATATGCCCAACCTAAGAGCTTATCTTGACATGGATAATCATACATACTTACTTCAGCTTATACTAAAATGGAAATGTTTTCCCTTCCACCTATTAGAAACAGTTCATAATGTTTTTTCTATGTAGTTCAAAATGCTAATCTCTCAAACATAGACTGGTAAGTGTATTGAGACAGGTGTAGACTTCTTTCTTTCTTCATAGGCTGATTAATTTCTGCTGAGTAATTTTTTGACTGCCAAACTAAACTCATGCCATTGTGTTTGTTGATCCATATCAGAACATTGGCAAGGCTTCACACTTTGCTGGAATTTGGATTAATATCTTGATATGCTTTTAGTTATCATCTTGATTTATGACATTTCATTTGGTTTTTGTACAACTTTTAAATTTCATTATCTAGTTGTCTAATCATCATTAACTTTTTTCTTGCAGTCTTTCTTGGCCATGTTTATTGTCCTAATTTATGTATTGTAACCTACACTCAATATTTTTAGGTCTTAATTTTTACTCTCATTCTAGAATCCAAACTATTTGTATGTTTATAACTTTCTGTGAGATGTTTTTTGTTTTGTTTTGTTTTGCGGTACGCGGGCCTCTCACTGTTGTGGCCTCTCCCATTGCGGAGCACAGGCTCTGGACGCGCAGGCTCAGCGACCATGGCTCACGTGGGATCTTCCCGGACCGGGGCACGAACCCGTGTCCCCTGCATCGGCAGGCGGACTCTCAACCACTGGGCCACTAGGGAAGCCCAGATTTTTTCTTTTTATACATTATAAACTTTTTATCTTCCAGCATTCTTTATATTGTATTAATGTATTTCTATTTTTTAC
The DNA here is from genome assembly GCF_002837175.3 of Physeter macrocephalus. Lineage (NCBI taxonomy): Eukaryota > Metazoa > Chordata > Mammalia > Artiodactyla > Physeteridae > Physeter > Physeter macrocephalus. The sequence continues at coordinate 85,650,406 of NC_041218.1, forward strand.
AAATAAATTTTTATTTTTCTGATTCCAGTTCTTTCATTTTAAAATCACATATTATTTCTTTAAATACGCTTTTATTATTTGTACCTATTTCTCAGTTTTCATCCCTTTTTACTATCTGCTTTCCATTTGTTAATTTAGTTCAACTTTCCATATTTATTTTTTCTCCCAATGTTTTAAATATATTGTTTTATGATAGTCACAGTGATTATGGCCATGGGTTAGGCATATGGATAAAGTCCACACCACAGATCAGGGAACTGGGAAGTCTCCTCTGACTCAGTTGTCCATGCAGCTACTGCTCTAAATCTCTAAATGGATATCCTATCCTTTCAAGGAATGGTTTCCACAAGTCCTTGTAATAACCAGCCCTTAACAATAACAGGTTTTTTCTCATAGGGAAAATTATTCCCTTGATGTAGATGTTTTATCATTGGATGCTATACATCTATTTCCTTATATAATGAGCTTTTGTTTAATGTCTGTTCTGTGACATACATAAATATTAGACTTGAAGAAATGTGGTAACAGCCTGTTTTGGTTAAGACACTGATGTCTGGATACAGAGGGACCAGGTGGTACTGATCCTCCTAGTAGATATTCATGGCAGGAAGCACAGGGAAGTGCTACCATTTCAACATTTGCTTCCTGCTAATGTATTTATTAGCAAGTTGGTCCTCCTTTTTCTTGGGTCCATGGGAAAATTTTCTTGGTGCGTGACTCATCTCCCTCCCTTCATTTTGATGGTCTAGGGGAAGCTGTATAGACAGGAGGTTATCCTGATAAGCATTTCTATAGGTCATTGGTGTACCTATTCAGCGGCTTCCATAAATTTTCAGAAACTTTCTGTGGGCCTGGACCAATGGAGAAAGAAAGAATCTAAGAAAAGGGGAAATATTTGATTCATTCTGTATATTGCCTGAAATAGGGAGACACAGATGGACCTCTCCCTGTTTTTTTTAATTATTATTATTATTGCTTTTTCTCTATAGGTAAACAATAAGGTACTTTCAAAACTGAAAATATGGTTACTCTGAGAATAAATTCGAAAGATTCAACATGTAAAAAGTACGTTTAGCCTTTTCAAGAGATGACATAAGAATTCAATAAAACTAATCCTGAGTATAAGCTCAAGGATGCAAGACTGAAAAGTGATTGTAAATGAAGAAGCTCTTATCTTGGTCAATTTTTTTCTCTGTCTGAATTAAGAAATGTGTTCATGAAAGGAAATTTTTCTAAAAACCATCTACAAAAAGAGAAAAGAAAGAGAAAACTGGCATGATATTGCCAGCATCTTTTCAGGGGTGCCTTGTCCCATAGATATTCTATATGGCATATATATATATATATAAGATATTCTATATGGCATATATATATATATATATATATATATATATATATATATATGGTGAAAGTGTACCATTGAGTACCATGGTTTAATGAAGCATTAACAGCATCCAAGTTTAATGAAACATTAACAGCATCCAGTGAAACCCTGGTATTCTCATTATTTACAGGCCTGTGGTCAATTTCATCATCTGTGAAATGGGAAAAATAACAGTATCTAACATATACTGTGAGGTTTAAATAATGTAAGGTAAGTAGGTCTCCTACAACATAATAAGTGCTCAATAAATAAAAGGTATCTTTATATACTATCAAACTTAGGATTTGTAACTGCTGTTACAAGTATTACAAGATTCTTGTAGACATACATATAATAAGTGTAGTATTTTAGATCCTTTGTTAAATAAGCAGTGACATTATAAAATACTTTTTTGCCTTATAATTCTAAGAAAAAGTTGATTTTTGTCTGAGGCTATTGTCCAATTAAATACAATTCATAAGTAATCAGTTTGTTTTAAAATCTGGGGTGCAGCTTGTTCACTATGCCAGGAGCCCTTCTATCAAAGCACACTAATTACAAACTGCTGTATTAGTCAGCTTGGGCTACCTAAAGAAAATGTAGACTGAGTACCTTAAACAGACATTTATTTTCTCAGAGTTAGAGATGCTGGAAAGTCCAAAATCAAGGTCTGACAGTGTTCAGCTTCTGGTGACTGCTGTCTTTCTGGCTTGCAGACAGCTGCCTTCTAAGGCCACAGTCCTATCAGATCAAGGCCTCACTCTTATTACCTCATTTAACCTTAATTATGTCCCAAAGACCCTATCTTTAGTATAGTCACATTACGTGTTAGGGCTTTAACATATGAATTTTGCAGGGAGAGTTCATAGTAACTGTCTAGTCCAATTAAAAAGAATTGTCATCATACTTTGAAGAATATGCAGCATGCTTTCAGAGTACTCAAGTGAGCAGAAGTCCAGGAATAATACATACGGCAAATTTTTTTCTTTAATGAAAATAGTTAGATCCTTATATTAACATGAGAACACATTCAGTTCCATAGACCAAGATCTTTGTTTTCCAACTATGAAAAGAAACAGATTAGTGGAGGAGGGCTATCTGCTATGTTGGGATGTTTACTATTAAGGATCAACTTAAAACATTTATTGGGAAAGTGTCTTCATTTTTAAATAATAGTTGTAGTAAGCCCAATTTGCTTACAAATATTATCCCCCAAGGCAGGCAACCAGGAAGATGAGTTAAATATATTTCATCATAGAAGGATGATGATAATCCTTTATTAAGTAATCTTATCTCCATTTTAGTTGGGATCTTTATGCCTAAAATGAGATGTGTTCATTGAAGTTAGGTTTTCATTTGGTCACTGAATAAGCAAAAACGCATGTTAAATTCCTTGGTTTTTTTGCTGATCAATGTTAGTCAGCAAAGGTAACCTCTTATGTGGTAACCCTCACCTATCTACAGAGAAGCCAATATAAATTTTTGCCTCACCTATAATGTAGTCATTTCACATTCATAGAGCAATCTATCAAGTCATAAAATCAAATATACAGTCAATATGAGATATTCTGTAAGAAAACGTACATAACATATATAAAACATGCATGAAATCTGTGGACAAAAAGTAAGAAGAAATCCTTGTAAGAAATCCAGGCCTTTCTAGTATTACTGTCTATGTAAGAGAAGGTTTTGTATTAATATACAATAGGAAGGATTTAACAATAAAACAGAATTTTGATAGAATTCGAGAACTATCATGTTCATGTTACCCGTAAATTCTGAGGTTTCTAAGAAAAAAACATTAATGTTCCAAATAGTTAGGATCAGTATTTCATAGGATGAGAGATGAGTTGTTACCAGAAGTAAGGAATGACACTTCAGATCAGCTAAATACATTATCAAAGTGAAGCACTTATCACACAGGAAATACCTTTTCCTTCAGGTCTGAGAAGCAGTGCTGGGTTTTGATCTTCTATCTGATGGTCCCTAGGATTGTTATAAAGATTAGCTCAAAGGCTAACCGATATTTTTAGTTTCACATACACAGACACTTAAAAATAAAACTTGTAAAAGATCATTTTTGGGGGGACTGTTGTTCATTGTTATCACATGGTTTATGTTTTTCCTTTATATATTCTTAATTCAATCATACTGTATTTATAATACTTTGCCCTTTTTTTTTAAACATTTGGAAAACAGTTCATAATAATAATTTTTCTTAAATAATGACCACGGTTATGATCATTTGTGGAATTTTATAGATTGGTCCACATCTTATTTACACTCTATGCATCAAAGGATGGCTGACCATGAGAGTAATACAACATAATTTTGCACTGGGTATTATTTTTGGTTACAATTACACAGCCATTTTAAAAAAATCTTAAAAACTTAACTCTTTTAAGAACACAGTACTTACTTTTTTTATTAAGTGGAAAAAAAGCAAAACTGACACACTATTTAGATCTTGATTTAGAAGCAGTTTTGGTGACTTGAAAAGTAATTTTCCAAGCTACAGATGTCTAGTACAATTGGATCTTTATATACTAAAAAGCATATAAAGCTATATACCCCACCAGTTTTTCTGGAAGTCAGTAGAACATCCCAGAGTCAATCATATAGCACAGCTTGAACTAATAATGGACACTTAGGGTTATCAGACTAAGCAACTCATTTGGGACTGAGACAAGCAGTTCCTAATTCTAGTCTTCTGGGCCGTCATTCAAATATATTATTATTCAAATAACTAATGAGACAGGAAGAACTCGAACCATAATTGACTTGCATCCTCTTGGGAAGTCAGCTCTGAGAGCAGATCTAAATAAATTCCCCAAGTGTACTGTAGATAGAAAATATTGTAATTAATTGGCTAGTCATGCCCAAAGCATTGTGACTGAAACAACTGCCCAATTCCTCCTTTATCAACTGCTAGATTCCAACCTCTCTAGGAAACATTAAAACCTACCTCCACATATTCTGAAACAGAGGTGTGATTTAAAACATGAAATGTGATTTAGAGAAATATGTACATTATATTTTTCCAAAGAATATGGTGCAAAGAAAATAAAAGCACCCATAGATGGTACAGTACAGTTCTAGATGTCACAGAAGTTCCATTATATTAAATATATCATATTTATATTACTATAAACAATCATTATTACTACTGTATAACGTGCTGTGTTCTAAAACCTAATTTACTAATTTTTTTATTGTAAAATTTTAAACATGGCAAAAACTATTTCTTGCCAAATGCTAGTAAAATAAGAATAAAAATATTTTAATATATACATAACACAACAATCACAAAGAGGAAAGAAAAGGAAACAATAGAGATGAGAAATTTCAACACATTTTGGAAGACTGAAAGCATGCAGGTAAGTGGGAAACATATTTTAGAGCACAGAAAGCTAAAACCTGGGCCCCTTTAGAGGAACGTCTTGGCGAAAAAGGGTGTAGTTTTTTCATAGATCCTAGGAGTGCATATTGAAAAAGGTAATGTGAGATATGGAGTAGATACAAGGAGACTTATTGAAATTCTACATTAATGTAGTTAGTCTCCAGATCTGGTCCTCAAATGACTACATTCCTCCAATGACCCCCAAAGACCCTAAGGTTCCATTGTACAGAATAATTGAATCAGAGAGTTTCTAGACTAGTGTTGGAGACATAGGAGAGTAGCAGGAGGTAAGAGGCTAAAATTAGGGAAACTAATTGAATGGTGAAACCGTTAAGGGCCCCATTCCTAGACCATTTCTAGTATGAGCTCCAGCAAAGTGGACACTACCCAAACCTGTTCTATAGGCAGGAGGTCATAGATTCTTCTCTAGGAAAATGGAATGTCCCCAGAAAATGTGATATATGAATATAGAGATTAGGTGGTACCCCAATTAAAACATTATCTAACTGGAAGCCCAGAAGTCAGCAAACACTACTATGCACATGTAGCTTCAAATTCACTCAAATATAAACAGATAGCCAAGGGTCAGCAGGACAATGAAGTATGCTTCCAACCTGGAAAAAAAAAATGATCAAACTAAACAAACAGAAGAAAAGGAACTGAGAAAGCCAGAGAGAATATAAAAATTCCAAAATTAATATCCTCAGAATAGGAATATAGAATAATATATGAAGACAAAAAAATGAAGATATAGTAAAACAGCAGAAAAGAACAGGAAAAAGCTGTTGCAAATTAATAAGATAGCAGATATTTTTAAAATTCAACATAAAGTTTTGACAAATATAGGGAAAATCTCCCTATACACAAACACACAGATGGAAAACCACCACCACCAAAAAAAAAAAAAAGACAAAGCAACGTATCATTGGAGAAAAACTGGTAAGAAAATTAGAGGATCATTCCAGGTGGACCAACGTCCAACTAAAAACAGTTTCAGAAAGAGAGAAAGGCAAGAAATTATTATTCTCCAGAATTGAAAGACTTACATTCTGGATACTATTGCCAACAAAATACCCTAGCATTTAGCTGCTTTAAATAATTGTTTAATCGTTCTCATAGCTTCAGGGATTATGAATTTTGACAGGAACAGGGAGAATGGCCTGTCTCTTTTCCACAGTTCCAGGACCCCCTCCTGGGGAACACCTGATGGCTTGGGGTAAATGAATGGTGGTGTGTTGGAATCATTTGGAGCCATTTTCATGCATATATCTGGCGACTGGTGCTGGTTTAACACCTGTGACCTCAGCTGAGTCCATATGAACTACATCTGGCCTCTCCACCTGGAGAGGCCTCTCACACAGAATGGAAATTACAAGGTAATGAAATTTCTTATGTGGTGGCTCAAGCCACCAGTCTGAGTGTTTCAGCATGCAATATAGAAGATCCATCACCTTTTGTGACATAAACTTGGAAGGTCACACATCATTTCCGATTCAGCTATTGGTTATAAACAAGTGACTAAGTCTAGCCCAGATTCACACAGATGAGACACAGATCCCCACCTCTCTCGGAGGTGTGTCAAAGATTTGCAGATAAAACTGCCACATGCTTGAATGTCAGAATAAAGGCCTTGCATAAGGAGTGTAAAATTTCCTACACCAAAGCATTGATAGTAAAATTTCAAAACATTTGATATTTATATATATTTCAGAAGTTTCTGGAAGAGGAAAAATAACCAAATATAAAATATAGGATATAAAAGTGGAGTGAGAATTCTGAAGGTTTACACTAGAATCTACAATACTATATCAATGCCTCCAAATTTCTAAAGACTCAATGTTTGACAAAGAAGTGAAGAAAATTAAATGAGGGAAAATAATCTTTTCAACAAAAGGCGCTAGGACACTGAAATAGCCACAACCAAAAGAATAAAGGGGTATCTCTCCTTCACATCATATGTAAAAAATTAACTCAAAAAGGGTCAAATGTCCAAATATAAGAATGCTTCTTGCATCTTCTAAACTCTTAGAAGAAAACATAGGTATAAATCTTTGTGAATTTGGACTCCCTCTTGTGAGAGCATTGGAATCACAAGTAACTGCTGAACAATAATCAATAGCAAGACACTGGAACTCACCAAAAAAGATACCCTATATTCAAAAACAAAGGAAACGCCACAATGAGATGGTAGGAGGGGTGCAATAACAATAAAATCAAATCCCGTAACTACTGGGTGGCTGACTAACAAACTGGCAAACACTTATACCACAGAAGCCCACTGACTGGAGTAAAGGTTCTGAGCTCCACATCAGGCTTCCCAACCTGGAGGTCTGGCAACCTCAGGAGGAATTCCTAGAGAATCAAACTTTAAAGGCTAGCAGTATTTGATGGCAAGACTTTGAGAGGACTGGGGGAAACAGAGACTCCACTCTTGGAGGACACACACAAAGTAGTGTGCACATTGGGACCCAGGGGAAGGAGCACTGACCCCATAGGAGACTGAACCAGACCTACATGTTAGTGTTGGAGGGTCCCCTGCAAAGGCAGAGGGTGGCTGTGGCTCACCGTGAGGACAAGGACACTGGCAGCAGAAGTTCTGGAAAGTAGTCCTTGGCACGAGCCCTCCCAGAGTCCACCATTGGCCCCAGCAAAGAGCCCAGGTAGGCTCCAGTGTTGGTTCGCCTCAAGCCAAACAACCAACAGGGAGGGAACACAGCCCCAACCATAAGCAGGCAAGCGGAATAAGTTTTATTGAGCTCTGCCCACCAGAACAACACCAGCTGTACCTACCACCAGTCCCTCCCATCAGGAAACTTCCACAATCCTCTTAGATAGCCTCATCCACCAGAGGGCAGACAGCAGAAGCAAGAAGAACTACAATCTTGCAGCCTGTGGACAAAAACCACATTCACAGAAAGACAGACAAGATAAAAAGGCAGACGGCTATGTACAGATGAAGGAACAAGATAGAAGCCCAGAAAAACAAGTAAATGAAGTGGAGATAGGCAAGCTTCAGAAAGAAGAATTCAGAATAATGATAGTGAGGAAGATCCAGGACCTTGGAAAAAGAATGGAGGCAAAGATCGAGGAGATGCAAGAAATGTTTAACAAAGACCTAGAAGAATCAAAGAACAAACAAACAGATGAACAATACAATAACTGAAATGAAAAAGACCTAGAAGAATCAAAGAACAAACAAACAGATGAACAATACAATAACTGAAACGAAAAAGACACTAGAAGGAATCAATAGCAGAATAACTGAGGCAGAAGAACGGGTAAGTGACCTAGAAGACAGAAAAGTGGAACTCACTGCCGCGGAACAAAGAAAAAAGAATGACAAGAAATGAAGACAGCCTAAGAGACTTCCGGGACAACATTAAACATAACAACATTCGCATTATAGGGGTCTCAGAAGGAAAAGAGAGAGAGAAAGGACCCAAGAAATTATTTCCCTTGTTAGGGAAGTCAAAAACTTCCCTAACATGGGAAAGGAAATAGCCACCCAAGTCCAGGAAGCAAAGAGAGTGCCAGGCAGGATAAACCCAAGGAGACACATGCTGAGACACATAGCAATCAAACTAACAAAAATTAAAGACAAAGAAAAATTATTGAAAGTAACAAGGGAAAAACAACAAATAAAATAGAAGGGAACTCCCATAAATTTAACAGCTGATTTCTCAGCTGAAACTCTGCAAGCCAGAAGGGATTGGCATGATATATTTATGATGAAACGGAAGATGAAAGGGAAGTGATGAAAGGGAAGAACGTACAAACAAGATTACTCTACCCGGCAAGGATCTCATTCAGATTCAATGGAGAAATCAAAAGCTTTACAGACAAGCAAAAGCTAAGACAATTCAGCACAACCAAACCACCTCTACAACAAATGCTAAAGGAAGTTCTCTAGGCAGGGAACACAAAAGAAGAAAAGGACTGACAAAAACAAACCCAAAACTATTAAGAAAATGGTTACAGGAACACACATATTGATAATTACCTTAAAAGTGAATGGATTAAATGTTCCAACCAAAAGACACAGGCTCACTGAATAGTTACAAAAACAAGACCCATATACATGCTGTCTACAAGACACGCACTTCAGACCTAAGGACACATACAGACTGAAAGTGAGGGGATGGAAAAAGATATTCCATGCAAATGGAAATCAGACGAAAGCTGGAGTAGCAATACTCATATCAGATAAAATAGACTTTAAAATAAAGAATGTTACAAGAGACAAGCAAGAACACTACATAATGATCAAGGGATCAATCTAAGAAGATATAACAATTATAAATATATATGCACCTAACATAAGAGCAGCTCAATACATAAGGCAACTGATAACATCTATAAGAGAGGAAATTGACAGTAACACAATAATAGTGGGGAACTCTAACACCTCACTTATACCAATAGACAGATCATCCAGACAGAAAATTAATAGGGAAACACAAGCTTTAAATGACACAATAGACCAGATACACAACTCATATTTATAGGACATTCCATCCAAAAACAGCAGATTACACTTTCTTTTCAAGGGCACATGGAACTTTCTCCAGGATAGATCACAACTTGGATCACAAATCAAACCTCAGTAAATTTAAGAAAATTGAAATCATATCAAGCATCTTTTCTGACCACAGTGCTATAAGATTAGAAATCAATTACAGGGGAAAAAAACGTAAAAAACACAAACACATGGTGGCTAAACAATACGTTACTAAATAACCAAGAGATAACTGAAGAAATCAAAGAGTAAATCAAAAACCACCAAGCTAATTCTTTAACATAAACAGAATTGATAAACCTTTAGCCAGACTCACCAAGGAAAAGAGGGAGAGGACTCAAATCAGTAAAATTAGAAATGAAAAAGGAGAAGGAACAACAGACAACACAGAAATACAAAGTATCCTAAGAGACTACTACAAGCAACCGTATGCCAATAAAATGGACAACCTGGAAGAAATGGACAAATTCTTAGAAAGGTATAAGCTTCCAAGACTGAACCAGGAAGAAATAGAAAATATGAATAGACCAATCACAAGTAATGAAACTGAAAATGTGATTAAAGAATCTTCCAACAAACAAAAGTCCAGGACCAGAGGACTTCACAGGTGAATTCCATCAAACATTTAGAGAAGAGCTAACACCCATCCTTCTAAAACTCTTCCAAAAAATTGCAGAGGAAGGAACACTCCCAAACTGATTCTGTGAGGTGACTTCACAGGTGAATTCCATCAAACATTTAGAGAAGAGCTAACACCCATCCTTCTAAAACTCTTCCAAAAAATTGCAGAGGAAGGAACACTCCCAAACTGATTCTGTGAGGTCACCAACACCCTGATTCCAAAACCAGACAAAGATACTACAAAAAAATGAAAATTACAAACCAATATCACTGATGACTGAGGATGCAAAAATCCTCAACAAAATACTAGAAAAGGCAGAATCCAACAACACATTAAAAGGATCATGCACCATGATCAAGTGGGATTTATCCCAGGGATGCAAGGATTCTTCAATATACACAAAATCAACATGATACACCATATTAACAAACTGAAGAATAAAAATCACATGATCATCTCAATAGTTGCAGAAAAAGTTTTTGACAAAATTCAACACCCATTTATGATAAAAACTCTCCAGAAAGTGGGCATAGAGGGAACCTACCTAAACATAATAAAGGCCATATATGACAAGCCCACAGCAAACATCATTCTCAATGGTGAAAAACTGAAAGCATTTTCTTGAAGATCAAGAATAAACAAGGATGTCCACTCTCACCACTATTATTCAACATAGTTTTGGAAGTCCTAGCCATGGCAATCAGAGAAGAAAAATAAAAGGAATACAAATTGGAGAAGAAGAAGTAAAACTGTCACTGTTTGCAGATGACACGATAGTATACGTAGAGAATCCTAAAGATACCACCAGAACACTACTAGAGCTAATCAATGAATTTGGTATAGTAGCAGGATACAAACTTAATGCACAAAAATCTCATGCATTCCTATACAGTAATGATGAAAACTCTGAAAGAGAAATTAAGGAAACACTCCCATTTACCACTGCTACAAAAAGAATAAAATACCCAGGAATAAACCTACCTAAGAAGACAAAAGACCTGTATGCAGAAAATTATAAGACACTGATGAAAGAAATGAAAGATGATACCAACAGATGGAGAGATATACCATGTTCTTGGATTGGAAGAATCAACATTGTGAAAAAGACTCTACTACC
>NC_041218.1:85661618-85705452 GCF_002837175.3 Physeter macrocephalus
CTCTTAGAGGAAAACATAGGCAGAACACTCTATGACATAAATCACAGCAAGATCCTTTTTCACCCACCTCCTAGAAAAATGGAAATAAAAACAAAAATAAACTAATGGATCCTAATGAAACTTCAAAGCTTTTGCACAGGAAAGGAAATCATAAACAAGACGAAAAGGCAACCCTCAGAATGGGAGAAAATATTTGCAAACGAATCAGTGGACAAAGGATTAATCTCCAAAATATATAAACAGCTCATGCAGCTCAATGTTAAAAAAAAAAAAACAACCCAATCCAACAATGGGCAGAAGACCTAAATAGACATTTCTCCAAAGAAGGCATACAGATGGCCAAGAAGCACATGAAAAGCTGCTCAACATCACTAATTATTAGAGAAATGCAAATCAAAACTACAATGAGGTATCACCTCACACCAGTTAGAATGGGCATCATCAGAAAATCTACAAACAACAAATGCTGGAGAGGGTGTGGAGAAAAGGGAACCCTCTTGCACTGTTGGTGGGAATGTAAATTGATACTGCCACTATAGAGAAGAGTATGGAGGTTCCTTAAAAAACTAAAAATAGAATTACCATATGACCCAGCAATCCCACTACTGGGCATATACCCAGAGAAAACCACAATTCTAAAAGACACATGCACGCCAATGTTCATTGAAGCCCTATTTACAATAGCCAGGTCATGGAAGCAACCTAAATGCCCATCGACAGATGAATGGATAAAGAAGTTTTGGTACATATATACAATGGAATATTACTCAGCCATAAAAGAGGAACAAATTTAGGTCATTTGTAGAGACGTGGATGGATCTAGAGACTGTCATACAGAGTGAAGTAAGGCAGAAAGAGAAAAACAAATATCGTATATTAATGCATGTATGTGGAACCTAGAAAAATGGTACAGATGAACCAGTTTGCAGGGCAGAAATAGCGATACAGATGTAGAGAACAAGCATATGGGCACCATGGTGGGAAAGTGGTGGGAGTGTGTGTGTGATGAATTGGGAGACTGGAATTGACATATATACACTAATATGTATAAAATGGATAACTAATAAGAACCTGCTGTATAAAAATATAAATAAAATTCAAAAAAAAATCTTTGTGCACTTGGATTAGGCAGTGGTTTCTTAAAACGGCACCTACAGCACAAGCAACCAAATAAAAAATAAAACGTACTTCATCAAAATTGAATACTTTTGTGTATCAAAAGAAACTATCAAGAAAGTCAAAAGACAAACTACAAAATGAAAGAAAATATCTGTACATCACATATATGACATGGGTCTCATATCAAGTATATATAAAGTTCTTATAACCCAACAATAAGACAATTTAATTTTTAAATAAGCAAAGGAATTGAATAGCTATTTCTTTGAAGAAGATCTAGATATAGTCAATACGCACACACACAAAATTATCATTGTCATTATAGAAACACAAATCAAAATTACATTAAGATTCCATTTTTCGTACAGTAGTATTGATATAATCAAAACAACAGATAATAACATGCATTAGCGATGATGTGGAGAAACAGGAACCCTTGTACACTGCTGATAGGAATGTAATATAGTGCAGTCATTGTGAAAAACAGCTTTGTGATTCCTCAAAAAGTTCAACATAGATTTCCATATGACCCAGTATTGCCATTTTCAAGAGAACTGAAAATATATTCTCACGCAGAAACTTCAACATGAATGTTCATAGCAGCATTTTTCATAATAGCCAAAAAGTATATAGAAACAAATCAGATTTCATCAACTGTTGAACAGGTAAACAATGTGTGGTATATTCATACAGTGGAATGATACTTAGCTCTAAAAAGGAATGAAGTATTGATACAGGTGACAACGTGGATGAACCTTTAAAACATGCTAAGCTAAAGAAGCCAGACTCAAAAGGTTACATATTGCATCATTCCATTTTTATGAAATATCTAGAATAAGGAAATCCACAGAGACAGAAAGTGAATTAGCGGTTGCCAGGGGCTGGGGGTTGCGGGGAGTAACTGCTTAATGAGTATGGGATGGGGGGTGGGTGGGTAATGCAAATGTCCTGGAATTAGATAATGGTGACGGTTTCATCTTGTGATAGATTGTGAATAGACTAGAACCCCCAGATTGTACACTTTAAATTGGTGAATTTTGTGGTATGTGAATTATATCTTAATATGTACATGTGTTTTAAGATTAAACTTTTTATTTTATCTCCACGTGTATCATCTCATTAGTTGCCTCAAGAAAATGATACTTGATGGTGAGGACCAAGGCAGGGCTATTGTTCATTATAAGCTTTTGAGTGTTATGAATTTTAAAATTATATACATACTTGTTATTTTAACTTTCATGAAACTTTTTCACTATAATTGTTTTTTCATTATAATCATGATTTTAAAACTAAATGGTTGTTTGATTTTTTACATAATCCTTTGATATTTGTCCAAAATATTACTAATTTTGCAAAGTACATCATTTTATTTAATACGAACAATTAGAGAGTTCTCTAGTCTGTGTTAATAACATTTCAATGAGTCTGAAATTTAGCTCTGAAGTATTTTCTACACAAGTTTTATTATTTTGTGGTTCCAATGATATATCTAAGTATATACTGATTTACCGTGTAGAGTGCCACAACCATTAGTTGTGGGCACTCAGAATGCCTGAATGTACCATCTACTGTCCATTTAAATCAGTAATGAGCAGATTTTTTTTTTCCTGAGGCCATACAAGAGCTCTACCCTAATCCAAGAATTTCTTTTAAACACTAAGAAGCAGATCCTTTCAAATGTTCAACAACCCTAGTTCTGATTACTGTGCTTCGTTCCATCTGATATAATAGAATTATCAGGGAAAACATCTGTACTTTATATATCCAAAGAATTGTTGGTACAGTAAGGAAGCAAGTAAACTGGATAATCACAGAAACCCAACTGTGAAATCCAAAGTAACTGCTTTCCAGGGGACAAGAGATAATCTCGATTACAGAATCTTACAGATCATTTGTTGGCATGCCTCACTTGTATTTAGTTGTTCAACAGTCATATTACTTTGTTAACTAAAATCAGTAATTTTATATTTGGTTTCAGCCCATTTACTACCTGTTTGGTTTTGTCATCATTATTGCTGGTTTTTTTTTCAGGACAAAATTTGGCTTCAGGCTAAGATAACATGCATATGGCTTTTTTCTTATTTCAGCTTTACTGAACTCTCTCACAAAGAACCTCATAGAATCCATCTGTTCATCTATAGAGGCTAGACACTGACCCTAGTGCCTAACTTGAGACCAAGTGCATGTGTTCATATCCAGGACTTTTAGACAATACACGGTATGATAGAAAAGGAATAAAAATGGTATACATACACAGCAATATGAACAATAGGAAAAGGGGATTCAGCAGATGAGAGTTTACAACAAAGATACAGAGGACAAGGTGTTAGCCTGATGAAGCAGAGGAGGAAACCTCCACCTCAAACACTCTAAGTGGGATCTGCAATTGGAGAGAGCCTGTAAAGTGGAGCTCCAGAGAAACTCAGAACCCAAAGAGCGTAAGTTGAAGAAGGGCAAGAGTGAGGGCTAGGGCATTAAAAATTGAACTAACTGGAGTCTCTAAGGAAACCCCTTTCCTCCAATAATATTCAATACACTACCTACAGTCACATGTTTTAGGTCTAAATAAAAATCATCAGGAATCTCTCTTTAAAAAAAGAAGTGTCTGGGAAGAACCAAGGAAACTTAAGCGGAGGTTAGCATTGTAGGGTGAAACTCCTTCCTTCCGGCATTTAGTGATACACTATCAGAACTTCTGGCTCTGTACCATTCACTCCAAAGTGAAGTTGTTAGTAATCCCCAAGTACTTTCCAGAGCTCGCAGCCACACTTTTGTCAGATATGGCTAACAACCAAAGGTTGTATGACATTTGAAAAAAAGCTTTGATATGAAAGAGCAGACAAACAGGAAAAGCAGGAAAAATGATTTTGGAGGAACCAGATAATTTAAAAATAAAAGGATTAAATATTCTGATAACATCCTCGTATGTGTGTGAATGTATTACATTCATCAACTACAAATAAAAATCTATGACAAATAGAATAATAGTGAGGTTTTGTAACTTAAATATATATTTGTAGAAATTTTTTTTCAAGACAGAACAAACAGTGAAGAGAATCTTTCAGAATATAGAATGAAAAAGCAGAGAGAAAAAATGAAACACAAGAAGCAGCAGAAAACAAATCCAACAAGACTAGGAACAAATTAGTGAAAATTCAAAAAACTGGGAATGGCAGATATGGAAGGAAAGAAATTACCAAAGAAATAATTCAATAAAAATTTCTAGTACTGAAGAGAGCCATGGTACTTCAGTAAGAAAGGATCCATGAGTGCTCAATGAATAATGACCCACATCTAGGTATATAAGTTAGAAATTTTATAACAGAAGGAACCAAGTCTTTATCCCATGTCTCTTCCTAATTTTTTGATAGTACTCCAACTTTGCACATTTTCTTAAAAACAGCTTCTGTACCATGAAACAGTTTATGAGCTTATATGGCAGATTCTGAGCTCTTTCATGTCAGGACTTTGGCCTACGATCTGTCCCTGGACTCCCCTGAGGTCATGTTCTAAGTGTGTCACATGTCAGGTCACTCCAGTCACACTCCAGGCTCCATCCCACCTAACTGAACACTTATATCTGCACACTGCCCATTAGTGGATTTTCCTCCTTGCTCCTCTTACGATTCCCAATCTCTTCTTATGACTTTTTCCAAGATAGCCTTAGACTACCTATTGTGTGGAAAGAGAAAATATTTGTGTTTCTAGAGAGTTGGGGCCTTTTGTGTGTATTTTGCTAAAACTTGGGATCCTAAGCTAAGAGTAAGACTTGGGAAGTTAGTTGACAACTGTAGAGATGCTGAGAGAACTCTAGTGATACTGATCTAACTCTAAGGGTACATATTTGCATTTCAAGGGAAAATGAGGCCTAGAACCTTGAAGACATCTTTAGTCATAAAATCCAGAGTCACTGGGTCTTATCTGGCCTTCGGAGAGAGGTATTTACATTCTAAAAGATTAGAGTGAGAACACAGAATCCTTTTCATCCATCTCCAAGAAGCAAAAATTTTTTTTTCTCCTTTTGGGAGGGTAGGAGGAGGCAGTTGCCTCTTTCTCCTGTATATAAAGAGAGAAAATTCATTTTTCTCTGTTTCTCTCCTATGATACAAATTTTAAAATTTCCCTTATACCTAACTTATCTCATTGCCTATGGATAAAAATTAGAGTGTGGAGAATTACACAATCATTATTTTTAAGTGAATAATGATAACTTATCTTTGATCCAGAAGATTTCATGTGCACATTTAGAATTAATAAAGATGAATATTTAAAAACCCAACGTTTATCCTGCCCTTACTCACGCCTGACCATCAGTCCTCACAACAGTCCCCGAGGTCAAAAATCAAAACTCTCAAATGTTAGCTTTTGAAGGAGTGAAATGGATACCATTTTTCTATTTGTAATTTATGATTAGAGCATAAAACATTTAATAATAATGTGAAATAATAAAGTATTGAATTTCTTCCTCACTTAACAAAAGATAGATAATATTAACCTATTTAGAGCAATTTATTTATAAACAGCATTGAATTAAACAAAGGAATGGCTACAACTAGAAAATAACATTTCCAGCTGGATTTAGGCTACATTCAAGACTGAAATAAGCTGAATATTTTAAAGGATATTTTCTATCACACTTATCTGCCTCTCTAAGAATTATCTACCATGGAGAAATAAAATATAAATATCATTTTCTATCTTGAACCAAGACTAACTTTAGCTTTTGTATTGGGGCTGGGGGATTAGGATTTAGACTCTGTACTTTTTTAAAAAGTTTCATTTTAATTTCATTAAGATTTATATCCCTATTGTGAACATGTATATGATGGAATTCTTCCTACATCATTACTCTACATCAACCATATATATAGACCAGCAAAAGTTTTGAATGATTGATGTCATTTTGAGCTTGATATTTTTCTATTCCCTTTGGTCTGTGTTTATAGAAAACAAATATTTACAGTTGAAGTCTTTGAGATCAAATCAGTACTGATGTAAGTTTTTCACAGAGGTAAACCTATACCAGAAAATTTCCTGAATCAGTCTTTAGTTTGGCATCCCAATACTTGTAGTTTCACTCAAATTGTTCCAAGGACCTCACTTCTCCAGTTCAATAATAATTCCTTGGTCTCTTTGTCTTTTCACCACGACTATCCTGACAATCCCATCTCTGGAGGAATCTAACCATCTCCTTCTGCCACTCCAAATCTTAGGCTGCCAGGGAGAATCAGATTCAACTAAGCATCATTACAAATAAATATCTTTTTTTTTAATCAGTCCATAAACTGTCCAGAATGCTATTTTTTTTTACTCTAAGTCACCCCAAATCCTTTTCTGAAAGCAGTTATTCACCATTTTGAGACTATCTGCACGTCTTTTTTCCTTACTCCAAAAACCTTCATCTAATAGTTGATTTTACAAGATAATCTTTCAAAAAAACTTTCCCTCTGCTCTCATACTTTTTATATTCAGCCATCCCTATTTTTCCACCTTCAGATTTTAATGGGAGAGGTGCCTATTTTCCAAGGTTAGCTCTTTCATTTGCGATCTTGATTCACCTCTTCCACCTCCTCAGGATTCGTTCCAAGTATCTTCTTTGCCTTTTGGAACTACATACAACTCTCCTTTTAAGACAAAAAATATTTTCGCTCTTGTATCCTAAATCTACCCTAGGTCCCTATCAAACAATTTCTATCTTTCTCTTGAACTTCTTTGAAGACTAACAACTTTCCCATGTAGTGTTAAATGCACAGCAATCTGTCTTTTTCTGCCAAAGGCAAGGTCAATAGTAACATCCCAATTGCTTAAATAATAGCTAAACTTCTGTTTAATCCTCTTTGACATTTTATGTTTTAGGTCAATCCATTCTTGAAATACTCTTCACTCATGACTATCAAGGAACTATTTCCTTCTGGTGCTCATGCTGCCCTATGGCTTCTGGTTTCTTCTAAGTACGCTTCACCTATTACATTTCTGGTCCTTCCCATGTTTTCCTTGAATAATTGCATCAAACTCAGCTCTAATAGCACCTGTGAATCAATATTCCTCAACTCCTTATCACCATCTCTCTCCTTGGCTCACGTTTTAGTAGAGATGGAGTAACTTCTATGTAGAAACTCACCCTTGTTAGAGATTTAACTTCCATAAGAAATCAATTCTACAATATATAACTGTTTGCTGCAACCTAGGACTGCTCTTAACTGGCAACTAGAAAAGTAGCAGTATCCTAAGTACTAACCAGGGAGAAAAAAATATATACCATTGTTTAATATTTTTTCAATATTAAATATTTGCTCAGTTGAGCTAAACAATATTTATAGGGTATTTCCCAAAGGATATGTGGTATTCCTATAGATGCTAAAAAATGTAACCTCGGATTATGTCAGACCATTAAGGATTCTGATAGATTCCTGCATTGTTTATTATTGACCCTCTTTCCAAAGTTACATTTAGGGAGCCATCTTTGGCATAATCGGTTGGTCTGTATTGAGAGATACTGTAAGAAACAGTTCCAAGATTCTTATCGCAGTATTTACTAAAAAAAAAATGTTGAGAATGAGAAATATATGGTTTTAAGAATTGGGACGGGGCTTCCCTGATGGCGCAGTGGTTGAGAGTCCACCTGCTGATGCAGGGGATGGGGGTTTGGGCCCCGGTCCGGGAAGATCCCACATACCGCGGAGCAGCTAGGCCTGCGAGCCATGGCCGCTGAGCCTGCGCATCCAGAGCCTGTGCTCCGCAAAGGGAGAGGCCACAACAGTGAGAGGCCCACGTACCGCCAAAAAAATAAAGAATTGGGACAGAGTGATGTCAGCATCATGGTGGTGTGAGTTGTTCCTTTTTGTTCACTCCTGTGATTTATTGTGCAATTAGTTGGGCATCCATAACCAGAAACAAAGAAAAAGGCAACTCTGCACAACATACACCAGGACACCTGAGCAATACATCCATCTGTGCACTTGAAACTGGTGGATTGGACCTCAGAGGTCACTGTGAAATGAGGGGAGTGGTGGTAGGTCCAGCAGTGGGCCGCCACAACCCTTCTGGCAGAAGTGAAGTGTGAAGGAAGTGAGTGAGTGTTGACCAGCTCCTAGTGTTACAGCTGCAAGGCCCATTGTTTTTTTGTGTGTGGAGAGAACGGCAGTGACTGGGGGAGGGAAAAAAAAGGGAAGAAGGCAGACAAATATCTGAAGGAAAGTATTTCCTGCTGTCTGCCCTGGGATTCTGGCAAAAGAACCACCCACAAACCTCTGAGACCCCCAAACTCAAGGATTCCACGACCAGGCTGTGATACACCCAAAGCCCCAAGTGCTAAGCACACACCTCCCCCACTCTGCGGCCACTCTTTTCCTCTATTTTTTCTTTTTTCCCTTTGCCAGTTTCTTTGTTTGTTTGTTTCGTTTTGTTTTATTTTGTTTTGAATGCACAAGTTCCCAAGCTTAGTAGCCAGTCAGCTCCAGTAAGAGAAACAAAAACTTGGTGCTATAGTGCCACCTTCTGGAAAAAAAGGAAGGCTCCTAATTACCAATCTGTTGAATTGTTAGAATCAAAGCCTTACCTAAACAAGGTATTTGCTACTTCAAATGTGGCAACAGAGGTGCTTTCCAGCAAACACTATGAAAAATCCTTGTAATACAGTATCACAAAAAGGAAATGACAGTTTTTCAGCAACTGAACGCAAAGACATGGAATATTGCTATCTACCTGATAAGGAATTCAAAATAGCTGTTATGAAGAAATGTAATGAGTTACGAGAAAACCCAGAAAGGCAATATCATAATTGCGGGAATAAAATTAACAAACATAAAGAGTGCTTTACCAAAGAGATTGAAATTCTAAAACAGAACCAGACAAATTCTGGAGTTGAAGAACTCAAATGACATGAAGAATGCATTCAAAACACTGCAGAGTGAGCAGGTCAGATGGAAGAGAGAATAAGTGAGCTCGAGGATACAAATACAGAAATGACTCAAGTGGAAGAGGAGCGAGAACTAAGATTTTTAAAAAGTCAAGAAACCCACAAGAACCATCAGACTCCATTAGAAAAGCCAAGATTAATGGATATAACAAAAGGAGAAGAGAGCAGAAAGTGTATTTAAAGAAATACTAGCTGAGAACTTCCCAAACCTGGGCTAAGAACTAGATACACAAGTCCATGAAGCTAATAGAAAACCTTATTATCTCAACAGAAAAAGAACTTCTCCAAGACACATTATATTAAAAGTGTCAGAAGTCAAAGATAAAGAAATGTAAAGGCAACCAGAGAAAAAAGACAATATGCTACAAAGGAACCTCAATTAGGCTAGTAGATTTTTCAGCAGAAACTCTATAGGTCAAGAGAGAATAGAATGATATATTCAAAATATTGAAAGATAAAAACTTCCAGCCAAGAAGACTATCCAGCAAAGTTATCCTTCAGATATAAAGAAGAAATAAAGGCTTTTCTAGAGAAACAAAAGCTGACAGAGTTCACCACCACTAAACCTGCCTCACAAGAAATGTTGAGAGGAGCTCTTCAAGCTGAAAGGAAAAGACAAAAGTACACAAAACTCTAATTAAGGTGATAAATAGAATTAGAAAACTGACCCTGTTTTGAATAGTATATTAAACCCTTCATTATAGCATAAATATTAAAGAAAAAGAGCACTAAAAATAACTAGAGCTACTACAACTTGGTAATGAAATCACAGCATAAAAAGATAATTGGTGACATCAAAAATATAAAAGGGGAAGAGTAAAAGGATAAAACCTTTATAGGTGAGTGAAGATGAATTGCTATCAGCACGAAAAGGACTATTTACCTGTGAAATGTTTTATGTAAACCTCATGGTAACCATAAAGCAAACAATCTAGAAGAGAGACATGAAACATAAAAAATGGGAGGTCACGTAAATCACCATAGAAAATCACCAACTTATACAAAGACAGAGAGGAGGAGAAAGAAACAATGGATAGAAAAATTAACCACAAGGCAGAAGATAAAATGGCAGTAGTAAATCCTTACATATCAGTAATCACCCTAAATGTAAATGGGTTGAACTCATTAATAATTGAAAGTTACAGAGAGGCTGGAGGAATAAAAAAAAAGAAGACTCAACTATATGCTGTCTACAGAAGACTCATTTCATCTCTAAAGACACACACAGGCTCAAAGTGAAAGGATGAAAGATGATATTCTAAGCAAATAGAAAACAAAAGAAGGCAGGTACAGCCATTTTTATATCAGACAAAATAGATTTCATGCCAATGAGAGTGACAAGAGACAGAGATCATTATATAATGATAAAAGGGTCCATACATTAAGAAGATATAACAATTTTAAATACATAAGCTCCCAACACCCAAGCACCAAAATATTTTAAGCAAATACTAAATAATCTTAAAGAATAGACAACAGTAATAGTAGAGAATTTCAATACCCTACTATCAGCAGTAAATAGAGCATCTAGACAGAAAATCAATAAGGAAACATTGGAATTGAACCACACTTTAGAACAAATGGACTTAGATGTACACAGAACATTCCACCCAAAAGCAGCAGAATACACATTCTTCTCAAGTGCACATGGAACTTTCTCCAGGACAGAATATATATTAGGCCACAAAACAAGTCTTATATTTAAGACTGTAAACATATCAAGCATCTTTTCTGACCACAATGGTGTGAAACTAGAAATCAATTACAAGAAGAAAACTAGAAAAATCACAAATATGTGGAAATTCGACAACATGCTACTGAACACCAAAGAGATCAAAGAAATTAAAAGAGAAATAAAAAAATACCCTGTGACAAATGAAAATGGAAATACAACATACAGAAATCAGTTACATTCCTTTACACTAAGGGTGAAACATCTGAAAAAGAATTAAAGAAAATTATCCCATTCACAATAGCATCAAAAACAATAAAATACTTAGGAATAAATTTAACCAAGGAAGTGAAAGATCTGTACAATGAAAAATACAAGACTTTGCTGAATGAAACCAAAAAACACACAAACAAATGGAAAGGCTTTCTGTGTTCATGGATCAAGAAATTAATATTCTTCTTTTTTTGGGGGTGGGGGTGGTACGTGGGCCTCTCACTGTTGTGGTCTCTCCCGTTGCGGAGCACAGGCTCCAGACGCGCAGGCTCAGTGGCCATGGCTCACGGGCCCAGCCGCTCCGCGGCATGTGGGATCTTCCCAGACCGGGGCATGAACCCGTGTCCCCTGCATCAGCAGGTGGACTCTCAACCACTGTGCCACTAGGGAAGCCCAAGAAATTAATATTCTTAAAATGGCTTTGATTTTTTAAAAATGGCTTTGGGTAGTATGGCCATCTACAGATTCAACACAATCCCCATCAAAATAGTAAAGGCTTCCATCACAGAAATAGAAGAAACCATCCTAAAATTAGTGAGGAACCACAAAAGACCCCAAATAGTCAAAGCAATCCTGAGGAGAAAAACCAAAGCCAAAGATATCACACTTCTGGATTCCAAACTATGCTATAAAGCCATAGTAATAAAAACAGTACAGTACTGGCACTAAAATAAACACACCAATTAATAACAGACTTAGATCCCAGAATTAAATCCTGGAATACATAGTCAACTAATATTTGAAAAAGGGAGCCAAGAACACCCAATGGGGAAAAAGACAGTCTCTTCAACAAATGGTGCTGGGAAAACTGGAGAAACACATGTGGAACAATGAAATTGGACCCCCATCTCACACCATTCACAAAAATTAATTCAAAATAGATCCAAGACTTAAACATAAGACTGATACCATTAAACTTTTTGAATAAAACATAGGGAAGAAGCTCTTTGATATTGTCTTGGCAAAGTTTTTTTTTTTCCAAACATCTTTATTGGAGTATAATTGCTTTACAATGGTGTGTTAGTTTCTGCTTTATAACAAAGTGAATCAGCTATATGTATACATATATCCCCACATCTCCTCCCTCTTGCGTCTCCCTCCCACCCTCCTTATCCCACCCTTCTAGGTGGACACAAAGCACCGAGCTGATCTCCCTGTGCTATGTGGCTGCTTCCCACTAGCTATCTATTTTACATTTGGTAGTGTATATATGTCCATTTGGCAATGATTTTTTGGACATAACACCAGAAGCACAAACAACAAAAACAAAATTCAACCAATGGGACTACATCAAACTCAAATGCTTCTGCACAGCAAAGGAAACCATCAACAAAATGAAAATACAACCTACAGAATGGGAGAAAATCTTTGCAAACCATATATTGGAAAAGGAGTTTATAGCCAAAATATAGAAAGGACTTAGTCAACTTAACAACCACCACCACCAAAAAAAAAATCTGATTAAACAATGGGCAGAAAAACTAAAAAGACATTTTTCCAAAGAGGACATCAAAATGGCCAACAGGCACATGAAAAGATGCTGAACATCAATAATTATCAGGTAAAAGCAAATAAGAACCACAAGAAGATATCACCTCACACCTGTTAGGTCAGCTATCACCAAGAAGAGAAGAGATAACAGTTGTTGGCAAGGATGGGATGAAAGGGAACCTTTATATATTGTTGGTAGGAATATAAGTTGGCCCAACTGCTATGGAAAACTAGATGAGGGTTCTTCAAAAAATTAAAAACAGATCTACTGTACAATCCAGAAATTCAACTTCTAGGTATGTACCCAAAGGAAGAGAAAACAGGATTTTGACAAGATATATGTGCTTCCATGTTTATTGCAGCATTATTCTAAATAGTCAAGATATGAAAACAACACAAACACCCATCAATGGATGAATGGGTAAAAAAGATGTGGTACATATACACAAGGGAATATTATTCAGCCATGAGGAAAGATATCCTGCCATTTTCAACAACAGTAGGTGGACCTTAAGCAAAATGCTTAGCAAAATAAGTCAGACAAAGACAAGTACTACATGCTATCACTTATACGTGGAATCTAAAAAAGTTAAACCTGTGGAAAAAAGAGTAAAATGGTGATTACCGGGGGACGGGAGGTGGAGTAAGACTGATGGTGTTTAAGGGTACAAAGTTATAGTAAGTAGTAAATAAACCATAGAGATCTAATGCATGGTATAATGTATATAGGCAAAATGGTACTATAATTATGTAATGCAATAAATATAGCTACATCATATATTACAATATATAAATGTATTAAGTTAACACATAGTACACCTTAAACTTTTACATTATATATCAAATTTATTCAATAAAAAAGGAAAAATGTAAAATACCTCGTCAATAATTTTATATTGATTACATGGATTGAATAAAATATAATAAACATTTCAAAAAGAATGGGGAAAAATTATATCATCACAGATTACACAAATTACTAAGAAAAATTTATGATTTTATCAAAAACCTCAGAAGTCTAGTATATATAATAGTTACCAAGTTTACATTTTTCATTTAAATTTCCCATTAAACATATTCTCCACTCAGTGTCTCTGGTTAATGTACAAAATTAATATCTAAAGAATCATGAATATAGTTTTAAACATTCTATCATATGAGCTTATTAAATCACTTATGTTTCTATCACAGAGGAAATTTGTAAATTCACTGAGAATATCAGTAAACAGTAGAGACTGTTAAAACATTATACTCCATCAAAATGGTCCAAAGCAGAGCAGGTTTCATCAGGATTCCTTTTTCATTTAATGAATACATTTGCATTCATATTTGTAATGTCTTCATTAGACGACTGCAAATAAATTAACAAAATATTTTCAAGCAAATATGAAAAATGCAGAATGATTGGAGGCAATGTTACAGAGTTGAAAGCATATTGCCATGGAAGTTACTAAATATGAATGGAATCTAGTCTTAATTTTGCTACTGATTAGCTGGAAAAGTTGTTTCACACAAGTTTTAGAGTTTTAATTTATCTGTAAAAAAGACTTTAAAGGCAAAAAGATTATCTCTAAGGTGCAGCTAACATTTCATAATTTGGCCTAGTTTTATCATTCTCAATCATTGCTTATCTTTGCAGCCAAATCCAAATATAATTGCTTTGGTTATTAAGCCCACTTTATTAGAAAATGTTGCCACTCTTGAAAGTACTACCAAGAGCAATGGGCATGTCTTCTTTACAAAACATACATTGAAAGTACAACCTTATGATTCACTAGACAACTAGGGGAAATACAATGGTCACATTTTTGAGCTATCAGAATGAATGAGTGAATGAATGAGACGTCTTTTCTGACTTTCTCTGGTACTTGAATAGGAGTTATTAATGCTCATTAATAACTCCTATTAATGTTCATTCCACGAATAACTGATGTAAGAAAGACAGAAACTTTCAATTATCCCAGTTGGTAAATTTAGTACCAACTTTATGTCATTATCAAAAAATTATGGTATTATGATAATATTAGTTAGTACATGTTAATTATAAAAGTTTCAGCCAATATATGAAGAAAGAAGAAAAGTTAAGATCATAACTGCCTATCAAGAGATTACAACCAGTAATATTTTAGTGACTTGCCAGGAAGGTAGTGTTGGGTAGTGGTTAAGAGCACCTCCTTAGAGCCAAGTTGTTTGCTGAATCCCAACTCTAAAAAAATACTATTTCAGCCTCTTTCTTTTGTGACTTAGTGTCTGCAATATATTATATTTATATATGTATACATGTATTTTTACAAATTTCAGAATGACATCATTATTACACTGCATATTTAATGCTGAGAATTTCCCCCCAAACTATTAAAATCAGTCATTTAATCACAGTTTTTGAATATATGTATATATTATGAAACATTCTCCATTCAATGTCTTCAGTTAAAGGGTTTAAATATACTGCGTAGTATTTGCAACTTATGTATTGATTTAACAATTCCACTATTGAGTATTTAGGTTGGCTTTAGTATTTTACAATTATAAGTAATTCTTTTATTAATAGAATAGACTTGCTTCAGTCCTTTATGAAGATTATAACTATTTGATACTCAGTATAACCTGGAAAATATTTATTGATCATATTCCCCATATTTATCTAAATAAAATTCTAAAAAATACTCCTCAAAATTTTGAAACACTAAAACATTCACAAGTTCCCATGCAAGAAATATCAAATTTTAAAATGACATAGTTTGAGGAGAGAAGATTCATAGATTCTCAAATGTCTCCTTAGCATTTAATCACATTCTTGCATATGCATTACCATTTATAATTCACTGATGCTTTAAAAAATTGGGTCCTAACTAGATAGGTAAAATGTTTAATGCTTCCTTTTTTACACTAGTTAATCCTGATCATAGCTATTACTTCAGAGAGGGAAGAAAGAAACCTATGTGGGTCATTAGACCAATCATGTCAAGTTAGTCAATTTTTTATTCTTTTGTAATCTTTTATTTAAATATTAGTTTATGTCATATACAGTCCTTACATATGTCAACCCCTTTATCCAGAATACCATTTCGTATCCACATCTCTACCCACCATATCTAGTTAGTAAAATGTCTATTGCCTTCATTCAAGTTTCAGCTCTTTTTTTTGTCCTATTCTGTACAGCTTTTCTTCATCCTTATTCTCAAGAATTTGTCATTCTTTCTGATTGCACCTTGCCTTTCAAATATCTGTCATATTGTTCTTTTCATGCTGCATAAACTCTCACTCCTCTGTAACATCTGAGCTCCTATAAAGGCAGGATTCATTTTGAATCATTACCTGTATCATCCAAGGACTTAGCACCTTATCATCTTTGTATACTTAGCACTAAGCCAGAAGTTGTGTTGGGTGCTAACCATGAAAAAAAACAAATGAACAGATATTCTGAAGGCATTTAATTAAGGAGCATATTTAAAATGTCTTGTATCCTTTTAATTTCAAGTTCTAAAGGAAAAAGTTACTACACAGAATATTAAGATGTAGTTGTTTCCTTTTCTATTTTATAGACATAGTTCTCAAAAATACATTACGAAAAGAACATAAAATGATGATTGGTAAACTTGCAAGAATGGTATTTTTATAAATTCATCCTTGGCACAGAGAAAATTGTGATCACAACCTGTCACCATCCTAAACATCATTTTTACAGTTGTGAACAAAATATATTTGGTGGGGAATAATTTTAGAAAGAAAAAAACACCCTGATTTCTTAAATGGGAATGGAAAATTCCATGTGCTATCACCAACATATCAAGGTTATCCATAGAAATGTTCTAAGATGTATTGTATGTGCTAGAACTATTTTTATTTGTAAAGTTACCACAGTAATAACTACACACAGTATAAATCCAAAAAGACCTTCTAAACACAAAATCAAACTTAGAAGAAGCCTAAAAAATACTAAAGGAAAACAAACTTAACTTGAATATTTATATCCCTGGTGAATACTTCTTTTAATTATACTTTAGTGATGCCACATACTTAAAAACAAACAAACAACGGTCATGCAAAAGTCCATAGAAAGGTAAAGGTAAATGTGGAGGAGATGGTGTCCCTTCTCATTCTACCCACATACATTGCTTGGCCTCTGACCAGTAGATTTCTCCTCCGTTTCTGTGAAGATTCTTTTGATAATAATGCTGGACCCCTGTATAATGTCTTCTCTTTGGTAGGGACTTTTGGAAGAGGTATCATCAAGATCTAAAAGAACTGCATCTTTAATTGCAAAATTTCGACTTGAGTTTGGCAGTAGTAGGTGGTGATAGCTATCAGAGAGGGCCTCATTCTTACCTTCAGTCACATTCTGCGTCTCCCTACACACTTAGACTACATCATAAATTGACTCTTTGTGGAAAAATTGCTCTCTCTCAAACAATATTCTCTTTCTGCTGAATACTATTTCCTTCTCTTTTTTGAGCTGGCTGGAACCAGGGATAGAAAGAAGCAAGTAGCATGGGAGAAATGTAAAATAATATTATAGTTTTGTAGTGGTATATTTTTATGAATTCTTTAATTAACAATATATTTATTCATCAACAAAAAAACTTCTAGTGCAAGTGGAGTATGTGTTGTTATCATCCCAATTTTCAGGTAAATCTATTGATTCACTAAAATCATTCAGTGAAATCAATTAACAGAACTAGGCCTGGAATCCCAATAGTTTGTTTTGTAGTTCTACATCCTTATTCCAACAAAATAGAAAAAACTCAGAGCCTTCAAAAAGAAGAGCAAATAAAACTTCAGTTAATACTGAAAATGTTATCTATGATGAATCAGCCCTCTTACACACACAGCTGCAAAGGCTTAAACAAAGAAATAAGCCACATAGGATGAACCCCAGTCTAAGAGGAAGAACTTCCCACAGAGTTGAAGGTCCTCTTTGAGAGGCACGAGACAGTAGTGGTTCCTGATAAGCAGTCATGTTTTAATGATAGTCCTGAACCCAGAGTCAAGGTCTTAAAAGAGGTTAACAAGTAGGTTTGACCCTGAACCTAGGGAGAAGGGATCTTTTGTTTAACTACATAGCCTGGGGATTATCTTATATTATTTCCACTATAACAATGTCAATGTATGTTCTTTCCCATCCCCCTTTCCCCTGCTACACTCAATTCCTGCTACATTACATTCTTTGCATGATTAGGAAGGCATACTATAAATTGAACTTCGGTTTGTGAGCATTTGGCCCTTCACTTCTGCAATCTAATAGTTATTTGTCTTCAACTGCACTGATAACTACACCTTGCTTTCACAATTTGCATTCAGTTTTACTTGTCCATTCTTAAACAATTAACCAAAATTAATAATGTATTCTAAAGCCACCTAAAAATTCCTTCACATTCTAAAAATGTACTAATTTCAACAGAGGTGAAAAATAACTTCGAACCTGTTGAAAGAAAAAGCTTCATTCCAAAACAATACCATTTATAGGATTCAACACAATAAGACATTTGTGTGTAAATAATTTAATAAGTATGTCATCAATTTTGACTGAAGAATTCAGGAAAGGAGAATATAAACCATTTTTTCCATGTGTAATGCCCTGAAATGCATGCCAGTTTCAATAATGGCAAACTGCTCCATGAGAGGCAATGTATATTCATATGTGTGCACAAAGAATTAATACAGCTTCATAGACAGCAAGAACGTCAGCATTTTCAACCACCAGATGGCAGAAACAAAGCTACAGAACTTTAGAATCTGGATTCAGATTATAACCAGAAAAATATAACAGCTGTCCCCATCTTGATTTTTTTCAGTTGAATAGAGACACATTGATGCAAAATTTTGCTGCTTGTTAGGTAGAGAAATTTTGATTAACAACTTTCCATTTGAATGGGCTGCCAACTCATTACATTTTTCCATCAGATTATGGAGGCTTTTAAAAGAATCATTTTTAAAGAAAAGCTACAACCAGATCTGGACTCTAAAAGAATTACCCATTCTATCAGCATCTCCCTCTGGGAGCCATTCTAAATCAATCCCACCTGTTTCCAACCATGCACTCTCCTTGTTCCCCTTTCTCAACCACTTGTCCTTCTCACTTTTCCAAAATTTATCAGTTGTCTATGTATCTGCACTGCTCTGGATGGTTGGGTTTGCTTACGTCATTCGACCATACATGCCAGTATGTTTTCTTGTGATTTCCAATACTGACAATATGGGTTTTAAATTTGATTTGTTGTAATAATTTTTATGTATAAGGTAGGTGTAATAACCACAAAAATAATAATAGAGAGGAAATGTCGCTCGAACATATATAAATGAACTGATTCTAAGAATCTGGAATTCTCACTCCCGTGGTATAAATCATGATATTTCAATATTTCCATTACCTTCTACAAGAGACACTATGAAAGAGATACCTAGTTGATCAAATTAAATGGCTTCTATGAGCTCCAATAATTTGTTCTTCCTTAGATTAGCTAGAATTTTAAATATCTTCAATGTAACATTTTATTAACATAAATTAACAGTAGCAATATATTTAGTGTTTACTGGGTACTAGAAAGTGCTCCAAGCATCATTTTAGGACACTGAGCCATATTTAAGATACATAACTTTCTTCCAATTACGTGAGTTATGTGTAGCTGAGTCTCGATTTATACCCAGGTAGTCAGATTCTCCAATTTCTGCCCTTAACCATTGTTTGATTCACCTGAACTACACTATTAAAATTTCAGTGTTTATCTGTACCTTTATTCAAATATTTATTGAATGACAATTTGGTACTAAGGAATGAATAGTCATATAAAAATTTTAAAATGGACCCCATCATAAAAGATGTAACGTCTGGTGGAGAATTGAGACATATAATTAGTAAGGACAATAAGGCTTTATGGGTGTCATGACAGTTGTGCATAAGAACAAAAAAAATGGATACATTTCCCGTAAAGTACTTTGTCCAGGTGTCTTTTGACAGGTGACAAGAGAAGGAAGTGTTTTAAGACAAGGGAGAAAAAGCATACACAAGTGCAGAAGTACCAAAGAGTCACACATGTAAGTAGTTCATTATTCTAGGAACTTAAGTTTAAAAACTGTGTACAGTTTTTAGAGGGTCAGGAAGAGACCTTACCATAGTTGGTTCTGAAGGACAGCCTAAGGAGAACGCATTTTACCACCTACACATTGGGGAGCTTCCAAAGGATTTCTTTTTTAATGTCTACAGTCTCATTTATTTTATTTTATTTTTTAACATCTTTATTGGAGTATAGTTGCTTCACAATGGTGTGTTAGTTTCTGCTTTATAACAAAATGAATCAGCTATACATATATCCCCATATCTCCTCCCTCTTGCATCTCTCTCCCACCCTCCCTATCCCACCCCTCTAGGTGGACACAAAGCACCAAGCTGATCTCCCTGTACTATGAGTCTGCTTCCCACTAGCTATCTATTTTACATTTGGTAGTATATATAAGTCCATGCCACTCTCTCACTTCGTCCCAGCTTACATTTCTCCTTCCCCGTGTCCTCAAGTCCAATCTTTACATCTGCATCTTTATTCCTGTCCTGCCCCTAGGTTCTTCATCAACTATTTTTATTTCTTTTTTTAGATTCCATGTATATGTGTTAGCATACTGTATTTGTTTTTCTCTTTCTGACTTACTTCACTCTGTAGGATAGACTCTAGGTCCACCCACCTCACTACAAATAACTCAGTTTCGTTTCTTTTTATGGCTGAGTAATATTCAACACAGCCACTATGGAGAACAGTATAGAGGTTCCTTAAAAAACTAAAAATAGAACTACCATATGACCCAGCAATCCCACTGCCGGGCATATACCCTGAGAAAACCATAATTCAAGAAGAGTCATCTACCACAATGTTCATTGCAGCTCTATTTACAATAGTCAGGACATAGAAGCAACAAAAGTGTCCATCGAGAGATGAACGGATAAGAAGATGTGGCACATATATACAATGGAATATTACTCAGCCAAAAAAAGAAAGGAAATTGAGTTATTTGTAGTGAGGTGGATGGACCTAGAGTCTGTCATACAGGCTTCCAAAGGATTTTAAGGAAGGGAGTCAGAAGACCAAAAAGCATTCTAGGAAATCATCCTGGTGGTGGAGTGAGGGTAGATTCAAGTGACATAAGGCAGGAGATAATCAGACCACAGAGGAGACTGTTGCAGTAGTGAAGCACAGAATGATGAGGACAGTTGCAAATGAAATAAAGAATGAAAAACTGAGCTTGAAGCTGTTTGGATATGCCATTTACTAATGTGCCGAAGGGATACAGTCTGGACCAGAGGAGGTAGGAGTCTTGTGCACCAGATATAAACACGCTTGTCTACCTGGACTAGAGAGAACATGGTGAGGATGGTAACAGGTTATATTTGCTCCTTAGCTGATCACCTCGATTTTCTGTACATAGTGATGTGGGAAGTCACAGGTCATCTCTAAAGAAAGAAGATTATAACCATGCAGGGAGGCAAGTTGAGGCAACAGTGAGACTTTTTAACAATTGCTATGGAGAATAAAAAAGTGAATGGACCAGAGACGTGTAAAATGATGTCCACTTCTGACAGGAAGTTTAGGGATGAAGTAGAGAAAGGCACAGAGGAAACTAAGGGTGAAGAACCAGGGTGAAGAAATATTATAGAAGAAATACAAGTGTAGTATATCACATTACTCAGCTGTGAATCATAATCAGTCATAATAGATACTAAATCTTGATCTAAAGATTAACTTATTAAATAACTATATCTATACTCACAGGAGGGTAAGGAGATAGACTATAAGTTGGGAGATGGGGATAAGTGAGTCAAAGATAAGTTTTCCTCTGTAAGAAGTTAATAGCAAGTACCTAAAACTGAAGAGTCAAGAAAAAAAATATATATATATATACATATATATATATACACGTTATTTATAAATTTGGGGGCAAATTCTAAAAGAAATAGCTGAGAACTAAAAGTGTTGCCTCCAGGGCATGTGATGGGGCTTGGTGTTTTGGAGACTAGATTTTTCTAATAAGCTTTGCAGAAAAATTTACATTTTAAAAGTATATCCATGTATCACTTCAATAAAAACATGAATTAAATTTAAAATATTTCTTTGAAAAGAAATCAAGTAGTAGTTTGGAAACCATCTTAGGGATTTAGGAGATGCCACCTCTGTTTTGAGACCCTGTGGCACACGGAATATGGGCAGTGTTCTCCACAAGCTGCACATCTGAGGAGCTGGTGCGATCAAGAAGAGGAGTTTTGCTTAACGTGAGGAGGTATTAAGTGCCTGAGGATGTAGGTAAGAAGTTTGCTCAAATAAATGTTAGGTTTCCAGAGTGTAAAATGAGAGAAAAATCTGTAAGACTTACACAATATATATAAAATATAATAAATATAATCCTCCTAATGAGGATTAAGAACAGCTATAATAGTAGATTAATAAAAATTAACAGACCAATGGGATTTTTAGGCAAATGAATGATTGATGGGGAAAAAAAAAAATCAACATCTTGGTACAGTTGAGAGACTATATTTGATGTTGACCTTTGAGACATTAACTCCTAAGCCTAGTGACTTCCCTACCCATGATTTGAAAGTTAGATGCTTACTAAAGACAAAAGAAGAGGACATTATTAGATACACACAGACACACACACAAACTGGATTTCTTACCTTAGAAGGTGATGGGGTTAACAGAACAGCCCAGAAGGCCGCTGAACAATTTAGAACAGTTCCTGAACCCTTCTGTCCTAAGGCATACATACAAGTTGAAAATCTCTCTAACAAAAATCATGCCTTGAAGCCAGAAAAATACATGCAAACATTTCTAGGATCACATTTTCCTAGCAAAACAAACAAACAAACAAACAAAAAACCTCATAGTAAGCAAGGCAGAACATAGAGCTGAGGGTCAGGAGTGAAGGGGAATTGCTTTGCCTCGGGCAATCATTAATTTGCTGGGTGAAGTCAAGCAGAGCGCTCCAAGGAAACATACACATTCGTTTGTTGGTAGTGTTTTTTTTTTTAATCTTCTGACCTTCACATAATTCATTCAAGAAAGGAATACCTCAAAAACAGGTCAGCTCCAATCCACACAGTTGGGAAGACATATAAATATTTAACATTTACTAATGTTTGACTAGGAGATAGAAATAGTAGATAACATTTTGAAGAATTTACACCTGTTGTAATTGTTGGACTTTAGACTTCACCTTTTCCTTGATCTCACTTTATTTAGGGATTTAAGAATCCTAAGACCTTGAGAATAGAGATTCCCTCACCCCACTCATTCTCTCTTGATGATGTGGTTCCTCTATTGAACCATTAGCTTCTGGAAACTTTATGGTGAAACAAAATCTGACTTGATAGCTTTAAAAAAAATTATGCTGCGGTTTGGAAACTTACAGAAATATTTTCAACTGAGTAAATTCCTTCTCTCTCCTGTCCTCTGTTCTGTGCATTGTAAAGAACTTCTAGTTCCCTAAGTGTGACATGGTGACAAGTCCCAGCCTCACCTTGTTCTCCTGGATGAAATCTACTAATTTTTCCAGACTAAGCTTATCTACTTTGAATTTCCTCTCAGATTAATGATAAATTACCAACTCAAAAGTAGTGGCTATCTCAAATTTTCCTCAGCGATAGAAGATAAAATCATTCCCTGCTTCCTCACATAACTGTAGCCTGAGGATTTTCATTGATTCATACTTCAGCTACATTGGTTCTCGGAAAGCAGCAGGCTTAAGGATTACCTGGAGGACTGGCTAACACACACAGATCTCCGAGCCCCATGCACAAGGGTTCCTGATTCAGTAGATCTGGAGTGGGACCCAAGATTTGGCATTTCTAACATGTTACAGTTAGGGACCACATTGTACATCTCTAATGTTTTAGATCTCTTTCTATTATAGGTCTTCATCCACATGTCTGATGCATCTTCTAAGTGCAATCATATTTAATGCCCATTTTGCACTTGACAGAGGCTAAGAGAGATTAAGTAATATGCCCAAGGTCACAGACACATGGGAGGCATAATCCTAATTCAAACTAAATTCAGAAGCTATCCTAGGTAAATAATCTGCTTTTGACAGGCACATCATTAAATAGCAAGACATTTCTACTTTAAAAAAAAAAAAGGCTGATACAGGAGAAGAGAAAACATTAATGTTTCCTTCTCTACTCCTCTCACCTGTGCTCCTTAGTCCAAGCTACACATAACTAGCATTGCCTTCTCAGATTAATAACATTTTATCAGCTCAGAAGTAGCTAAGAAATAATTGTTCAGAAATTTCCAGGAATGTGAAAATACTATGTTTTTTGATCTAAAATTCCTCTTGCAAGGCAGCAAACTGCTTGAAGTAAGAGTGACAGCAGATAGGAGTTAGTATTTAATTCCAGCTAACAACAGTTTCTACTTCTCTGTGTAATTAAGCCAAAGAGGACTTGAAGTCAAGGTTCTTTACAATCAGTATAATTCACCTGTTGATAGTCAGGAATTAAACATTTCGATTACTGTTTTATAGGCAAGCAAACAAGAAAAAGCAGACTTCCCCAGGAGAGTACAATAGGTCAGGAGCAGGTTAAAAAAAACAGTTCTCTGATTTCCCTTACTTGAGCTAGTGAATTAAACATTGTGAGCAGATTGGAGAATTACTGAAGAAACCTAAAATGCTAATAGTCTACTCTGCCTATTTCTGGAAAAAAAATTCTTGTGTCAGGTAGAAGTTCATTCTAAATTCCATTTTACTGTCAAGTCATACTGACTGAACTTAATGAACATCTTTCTGGGAAGTTAAGTAGGGCAATGATGACACACACAGAAAAAAATAAACACCATCATTTTGAAGAGGGCTTTGAATGTCAGGGTCAGAACTTGAAGGCACCTAGTTGAAGATGTTTTAACAAGATCGAAATGTTAGCAGGCTGTATTGGTAAAAGGCTGATTTTCCAGTGTTTAGCTTACATTTGGGATGTCTGTGTAAGCAACAGAAATAAGATTCAAATATGCCTTTTATGTTAATAGAGATATTAGGGATTGAAAAGGAGAAATAGACAGGAAGGCATTGTGTATCTTTGGACTTATCTGAAGGCGATGAGGTGGTCGCTTGTCCGGGAGCTGTACATTAATGCAGAGCATATGTCTTATTTATCATTGTATCTTCTTTGTCTAGACGAGTACCTCTATCTACACACTCCTGAACTACAGGTTGTACATAGTGATTTACCTCCAGAAGTACAGAATGGAAAGGGGGCAAAATAAAATAAATTTACTGTGGTGGAGTATCTGGATAAATACTACTTCAACCAAGTTATCAAGGTCAATATCAACAGTCATAAATCATGTAACTAGTAACAGCCCCTTATATGTGATAAAACTGATCCTTTACCTCTATTGTCTTCCTTCCTAAAATCCATAATCCCAGTCTAATCATGGGAAAGAAGAGAAAAATCTCAATTGAGGAATGTTCTACAAAACACTTGAAAAGTAAGTAATCCTCCTAACAGTCAAGGTTATCAAAAACAAGAAAGTCTGGAAGACATACAGACGACCAAAAAAGCACATGAAAAGATGCTCAACATCGCTAATTATTAGAGAAATGCAAATCAAACCTACAATGAGGTATCACCTCACATCAGTCAGAATGGCCATCATCAAAAAATTTACAAACAACAAATGCTGGAGAGGGTGTGGAGAAAAGGGAACACTCCTATAATGTTGGTGGGAATGTAAATTGGTACAACCACCATGGAGAACAGTAGTGTAGTGAGGTTGCTTAAAAAACTAAACAGAACTACCATATGACCCAGCAATCCCATTCCTGGGCATATACCCAAAGAAAACTGTAATTCAAAAAGAGTCATGTACCACAATGTTTGTTGCACCACTATTTGCAATAGTCAGGACATGGAAGCCACCTAAGTGTCCATCAACAGAGGAATGGATAAAGAAGATGTAGTATATACACACAATGGAATATTACTCAGCCATAAAAAAGAATGAAATAATGCCTTTTGGAGCAACATGGATGGACCTAGAGATTGTCATACTTACTAAGTGAAGTAAGTCAGACAGAGAAAGAGAAATATCGTATGATACTACTTACATGTGAAATCTAAAAAGCAATGATACAAATGAACTTACTTAGAAAACAGAAATAGAGTCACGTAGAAAACAAACTTATGGTTACCAGGGGATAAGGTGGGAGGGGAGGGGTAAATTGGGAGATTGGGACTGACATATACACACTTCTTACTATATATAAAATAGATAACTAATAAGAACCTGCTGTATAGCATAGGGAAATCTACTCAGTACTCTTTAATAGCCTATGTGGGAAAAGAATCTAAAAAAAAAAAAAAAAAAAAAAGAGCGGCTAGATGTATACGTATGCCTGAAACAAACACAATATTGTAAATCAACTATACTCTAATAAAAAAAAATTTAAAAAAAGAAAGTCTGAGAAATTATCGCAGCAAAAAAGGAGCCTGAAGAGATAAGATGACTAAATGTAATGTGGTATCCTGCATGGGATCCTGGAACAGAAAAGGACATTAGGTAAAAACTAATGAAATCTGAATTATGGACTTGAGTTAATATTACTGTATCAGTATCAGTTCATTAATTGTAAAAATGTGCCATACTAAAATAACATGTTAATAATAAAGGAAATTGTGGAGTTAGGGTAGGGTATATGCAAAGTCTCTGTACTACCTGCTTGATTACTTTTAGAATAGTTTGACTTTCAAAACAAAGTCTATTAATTTAAAAATGTAATTTTTCAAAGATGTTACTTACAATATCATTGAAAATGTAAAGTTCAGAGTAAAAATTTAACAAGATTATCAGATCTTTATAGATACATAATCTACTGGAAGACCTAAATATAGAAAATATACTATGAACATTGAATCAAGAGTCTCAGTATTGTACGGATATCAATTCTTCACAGACTGATCAGTAGTTTGATCAATGCCAGTTAAAATTCCAAACTATTATTTTTCTGGAATTTGTAAAGCTAAATGAAAAACATATATGGAAATACCAAGATCCAAGAATACATAAGACACTCTTGAGGAAGACAAAAATGTGGGAAGAATTACCTTACCAAATGTCAAGAAGTATTAGAAAGTTACAGTAATTAAAATAATGTGATACTGGTTACAGGATAAACCAGTTGGACAGCACTCTCATCCCCTTTGCCTACCCCCAACCAAAAGCCCATACATACCTGGAAATTTGATTTATGATAGAATTAGATTTATTATAGGTCAGTGGAGAAGGATAAAGTTTAATAAAGTGTACTGAGACTATTGTTTAATGTTATGAAATTATGGCATTGAAATCTTCCTCACATCATACACGAAAAAGTTAGTCATGTAAAATTTAAAGATCAAATATAATCTATAAAACTTAACAGATAATATAGAAGTTATCTTTATGTCGTCAGTTATGGAAGCATATCTTAGGACCGAAAGTTACATACGCAAAAGGAAATGATTAATAAAGTTGTATGGTATCAAAGATACCATAGAGAAAATAAAACACAACCCAGAAACTGGGAGAAGATGGGATAGTAACCAAAAAATATAAAGAAATCCTTCAAGTCTATTAAAAACACACACAACTCAATAGAAAAAGTGGCAAAAAAGGAACATAAAGGCATGTCACAGAAGATTAATCAGAAACAGCAAATAAACATACGAAATTATGCTCAACCTCAAAATTAATCAAGGAAATAAAAATTAAAATCATGAAGTAAATTTTCATACCCACGAAAATGGGCAAATATAAAAGCCTGACCATGTCAAGTGTAAGATATGAAACAAATGAAGCATTTATAAAGTGATGACATTGGTGCCAAGTGCTTCAAGCATTTTGGGAAAAAAATTGACATTCTCTAACAGAGCTAAACATGTAATCCAATAATTCAGCAAGTGAATATTTACCTTAAAGAACTCTAGCACATGTACACTTGGACAAAAGTACTCATAGTAAGACTGAATATTTATGGGAACAATCTAAATGTAAATTAGCAAAGGCACTCAATAAATTGTGACATGTTCATGTTATATTGAGACAACAGTAAGCATGACTGTATTGCATCCTTAAACAACAGTAAGAATGAATTTCTGGAACATAATATCTAATACAATTTAAAGACAAATCATAAAGACAGTTTTGTGCAGTGTAATTCCTATTTCGACCTATGAAAACATTAAACATTTTGTTTTGGCCTATAAAGATATACAGTAAAAGTCCAAAGGAAAGCAAAGTTAACCACAAAATGTATTATTTAACTTCATCTGAGCAGAGAGAAAAGGGAATGGAATTCGGGACGATTACAAAGCAGATTCCAAAGGGAATGATTACCATTTTTCTTAAACCAAGAGTCGACAGGGTGTGCATTTGGATCCTCATTCCTTATACCTTACACATATAGTATATATATTTTTAGTTTACTTCATATTTACGAACATTACCTTAAAGCATAAAGCAATAATATCATGTCACAACCCCCAAACAGTTGAAACAAAGTCATTTCTACATGATAACTATGAAACATCTCAGAGTAACCTAAAATAGATTGGATTATTTCTCTACTGTTTGCCCATTTTTCTGAGAACATGATAGGAACACAAGAAGAAAAATACTAAAGCTCAACTGTTGAAAATCTGAATGATTTCTGCTGTATTTCTGAACCCTAGGATGGTAAGCAAGACCAAAGAACTTGGGAGGGTATGAGAGGAGTGTAGAATAAGGATGAGTTTTAGCAGGCATTTCTGACAAGGTTTGTTGTCACAGATAGTACTCATACACATCACTTGATCAACTGCAAGGCTCAGCAAATTGCTGTTCTGATTATTTTTCTTACTAGCTAATTAAGATTAAACCTTTATTAATGAGAAAGTCCTCTTTGCTTTTAAAAGAGGTCTAAAGATAGCAGAAGTTGTTGACACTAGAAATTTAAGATGATCAATAAGGGCCAGTACAGATGTGGCCCAACCTCTCATGCAGAAACTAATACAGATCTTTGGAGCTCAAATCTCCTTAGAGTTGTTCTATTTCTACCCCTTATTTTGCTGTGGTTACACTGAATCTGAATCTGCTCTTCAGGAACAGAGATGGTACTGTCAAAAGCTGCTGCTCTCTTGACATGTAAGACCATGACTGGGCCTTATGGTAAAGCTTCAAAGCATATTCTGATGACTGACCAAAGACATACATCTGCCTTTCAGAGGAAAGGGCACTGACTGGTATATCTTGGAAGATATTTTAACAATGGCAAAAATAAAAGGATTGCCTGCTGTATAAAAGGTTAATGGGGGACTTCCCTGGTGGTACAGTGGTTAAGAATCTGCCTGCCAATGCAGGGGGGCACAGGTTCCAGCCCTGGTCCAGGAAGATCCCACATGCTGCAGAGCAACTAAGCCCGTGTGCCACAACTACTGAGCCCATGCGCCACAGCTACTAAAGCCTGTGCGCCTAGAGCCCGTGCTCCACAACAAGAGAAACCACCGCAATGAGAAGCCCACGCACCGCAACACAGAGTAGCCCCCGCTCGCTGCAACTAGAGAAAGCCTGCACGCAACAACAAAGACCCAACGCGGCCAAGAATAAATTTTAAAAAAAGGTTAATGGTACTTGCTAGGACCACTAAATAATGGCAGGGCTATGGTTTCCCAAAGAGAAAGCTGCAATTTCAATTCCGCAGGAGAGTAAATAATTACTATTGTAAACACATCATTCTTTAAGAGTCTCTCATGCTGTTCTACCAAGAGCATTTAGAGCTGAATTCTGAACTGTATAAACTTTCCAGAGAGCTTATTGTCATCAGTGAGGTATAGGGTAAAAGCTGAGGTATATCAACAGGCAGAAACTAGTAAAGATCATTATAGATTTTAGCTTTAGCTTTTATTTTAATGCATGGTTCTTTGGATTTCAAAACAAATTTAAGGTATTTTATGGGTCCTTTGTCATGATTTATGATTCATGTAATGGTTGCTCTCGTTGAACCTACTGACTTGGCAAGAATTTAACATTATTATGAGTTTGCAGCAGCCTAAGAAGTGATTGCTCGTGTCTTAGGAGTGTTGTATTATGGAACAAGTGAGTATATTTTTAGAACAAAATGCTGCACTTCAATGTCATTTGAAAATCCAGCTTATAAAACCAAAAAGCTGAAAGTTGAAGGAAAATAAGTTGAATTTCTTAGAGGAATATGGAAAATAAATTATAAAATTCATATCATTGACAGTAATATGCCTTGTTCTTGTCAGAAGTAATACACTTACTAGCATCACCTCAATTTATGACAGCAATCTCAAGCAAACATAATTTACTCAGAATCTGGTCTAATATCTAAGATAGAAGCGTAAAAGTTTATTTCTAGTCAACACCCATCACACTGAAATCACTGAAATTCATCCAGTTCCCATTGTTTTAAAATAATCCCTGGAGTTCTTTATATAGGAAATTCCCTACTTTTGTTCACAGATATTACTGAGCTGGGAGTTAAGTCTTAAAATCTTGTTTCAAATCTGCACCATTTGGGGAAGTCACTTTGCCTCCCTCGGTCTGCTTCAGTTTTCTGATCTGTAAACTGGAAAGAATACATTTATTCTTCCCAAACTGCCTCACATCAGCACCAGCAGTAACTCAAGAATTTCTTAAAAACCGTGATCTTCAGGCTTAAGTCAGTGTGAGGTAAGTCTTGGAGACCTGCATTTTTAAAAATTATCTCCCCAGGGGGCTTCCCTGGTGGCGCAGTGGTTGCGCGTCCACCTGCCGATGTAGGGGAGCCGGGTTCGCGCCCCGGTCTGGGAGGATCCCGCGTGCCGCGGAGCGGCTGGGCCCGTGGGCCGTGGCCGCTGGGCCTGCGCGTCCGGAGCCTGTGCTCCGCAGCGGGAAGGGCCACAGCAGTGGGAGGCCCGCGTACCGCAAAAAAAAAATTATCTCCCCAGGTGAGATAAACAAGCTTGTAAATTAATAAACTACATGATTGCAAAGGTTCTTTTTGACTCATTCAAAAGATACAGACTTATTGGTAGAGGTTTCAATTCAGAGTTCACTCATATTAGAATTGTAAAAGATTTTGACTGCAATTAAATTAACCTTAACTCTGAAGCTATGCTGAAAAGAATGCTTTGAATATCTAGAAATATCCAGTTCTCTGAGATGATTCAAGGTTATTATTAGTATTATGTACTGTAGACACACACATAGAGCCAATTGATAGATTGCTTTTAAAAAGATTTAATCCACATGTGAACGAAAAAAAAAGAAAACCATGTTTTACCTAATTCTTACAGAATCAGTCTCATTTTGTAAAGACAAAATTTTATTGAGATATGGATTTCTACAATTGTTTTTAAAATGTCAGGTTCTCAATGACCATCTAGTTTTTAATCCAAGTGGCTTTCCCATGCCCCACCCCACCACAATGCCTACAAACTAGCTGCAAAACTTATCTTCAGAGTTTTAAACTGACCAATTTTCTGTATGGAGTTATTTGGCATAAATAAACCAATATAATATTGGAAACTGTCTAAGAAAGCAATTTGAGAGTAACCAGTAAGCTCTTCTTACTGATGAAATTGATGATAATTAGGCCATTGAGCCAACTGTCTATTGAGATGGGTCCTAGTCGCATTATTAAGAGCAACTTTCCTATTCACAATGGCCAGGGCATAGTCACTGAATTCTTTTAAAAGCAGCATCAGGTTATTCCCATAAAGGTTTACATCAGAGAGATTTCAGGTTTTGTTCCAGACCACTGCAATAAAATTAATATTCCAAGAAAGCAAATATTGCAAGATAGTGGATATTGCAAGAAAGTGAGTCAGACGAGTATTTTGGTTTCCCAATGTGTATAAAAGTTCTGTTTACACTATACTGTAGTGTATTAAGTGGACAATAGTATTGTGTTAAAAAACAACGCACCTACCTTAAATACTCTATTGCTAAATAACGCTAACCATCATCTGACCCTTCAGCACATTGTAGTAGTAATAAAGATCACTGATATCACAGATCACTAACAAATATAGTAATGAAAAAGTGTGAAATATTCCAAGAGTTACCAAAATGTGACATTTAGACACAAAATGAGCAAATGCTGTTGGAAAAATGGCTCCAGTAGACTTGCTCCACATGGAGTTGCCAGAAACCTTCAATTTGTAAAACAAAAAAAAACAAAACAGTATCTGCAAAGTGCAATACAGTGAAACACAGTAAAATGAGGTATGCCTGTACACTTTATAGGATCGTTTGAACATAACTTTCACATCATCAAGATTACTCTGCCAGGATAGTGTCCGCAAACCCTGGTGCCTACTGGATTTTTAGACGTGGATCACCCATCCGTAATGATGGGAGTCCACATCAAAGTACTGCCAGAGGCTGGCATCAGCATCTGCACAGGCAGAGGCCAATGGAAACAGCAGAGCTACATCATTCCTGACTTATTTGTTCACAGGGCAGCAGAGCAGGGGTAATGCTGTATGGGAAGCCTAATTTGTCTTCATGTAAAATGTTGTCCTAAGGATCCAGATTTAAAGCTTGCTTAGAAACAAAGAAACCAGCAAGATTTGAAATAACAGTAAATCTTTACCTTTGTTATTTACCTTGCTGATTTTTTGTTCTCCATAAAACTTTAATAAATACTCTTTGTAACTTTATTTAGACTTCAACACTCCTTGCATATTGTATAAAAGAGAATGGATCTTATCTGGGACCACAATCTAATTGAGAAGTGGTATCTCCAGGACATAACATGTTGGTGGCAGTAGTGACTCTGAGACACCCTGAAGGGAGGGTGAAACTTTAGGAGAAGCATCAGACTGGTTGCCTTTCTGGAGATCCTCAGTATGGTACTAAGACCTTGGAAATTCTGTGTGTTGCTTTAACAAGAAACATTAATTATTTAAGAAATAGTTATTTTAAGAAGTGGGAGAAACTACCCAAGAGCTTTAGCAGAAAAGTTAAAAATAAAGGAAATACAAAAGGAAACAGAATGATATAGCGGATTTGAATTTTACAAAGATCACCCTGGAGGCAGTGTGAAGAAAGAACTGGAGAAGGGTGAAAATTGAAGGTTGGAGACTTTGTGACGAAATTTACTCTTTCACTAAACCAATGATGGTAGGGGTGGAAGGGATGGACTGGCGGGATTTTAAAGGACTTAACAGTCATTGCTAAACCAAATATATCTGGGGCACAGAGGAGTCTTTTCTAAGCTTCTAGTTTGGAGAAATGAATACACGATGGTGCAATTGACTAGGAGAAAAATGCTGAAGGAACAGAAAGAAGGGATTTTGGTGAGATTACCAGTTTGTATTAAAGCAAAGTTTGAATTGCCTACAGCACATCCTGATGGAAACATTTAACGGTCAGTTACATATGTGGTCAGTTGTACATGTGGTATCTCTTTACCAGAGAGATCCGGGGTGGAAACAGATTTGGGAGTGATAAGCATATGTTGACCACTAAATTTACCTATTTAACCAAGAAAAACATGGACTGTAAAGGGTCTGCTAGAATTGACAACGGTAATTGTTGACGATGATGACTGGAGACCTTGGTAAAAGATAAACCCACTTAACAGTTAGGGGAATATTGAATCTTAGGCTGGAGAGTAAATTCTAAGTGAGGAATCAAACAGAGGGCATCCTTTTAGAAAACTGGATTGAAAAAGTGACAGAAAGACAGGATCAAACGGGGTCGATATAAGGATCATATATATATTAATAGGCTGAAGTGAAATAGTAGAGAAATCATGTTTTAAGACAGAAAAAGAGGGAAATATGAAGCAATATCTAAGATGAGATAGGAAGGAAGGGCATTCAAACTCTGAAGAATACATTAGTCTTGGACAGGCGGAGAGAGATCTTTTTCAGTGAAAAGACAAGAATAGAAACAGATGCCAGCAAATTCATTTGAAGGTGGGGAGAGAGACAAAAGTTTGAAATATTACATGATTCTTTTAAAATAAAATTATAATTTGCATTATCAAAATACATATTCATTGTGAGATACTAAACATTTGAAAAGAAAATATTAAGAGTTCTTATGCACATAAAAATCATCCTTTCCCCTTCTCTCCTCCTGCAAGTAGGTCCATGTTGCTACATTCTATCATAATTCATGCACTGAGAAAGTTCACAAATATTAATTACGCTTTAGGTCTCAGCTCAGTCCTTTCTTCCTTTAATCCTAAACCCTTTACTCTAACTCTCCCATGTTTTTCAGATAGTCATCATCTTCACTGATTTTTTACATTTTCCCAAACATGGTCAAAAATATCTCTTTCTTTCACCACACTTAAGTTACATGAAACAAGAGGCACATTCCACTCATCTTCAGAATTCCACAACACAAATACAGAGCTTTAAACATTGTAAATCAGCACAGCCCAACAGAACATTCTGTCATGATGGAAATATTTATTTCTCTGCACTATCTAATATAGTAACCACTTGCTACTGTGGTTAT
This sequence comes from Physeter macrocephalus, assembly GCF_002837175.3. Classification (NCBI taxonomy): domain Eukaryota; kingdom Metazoa; phylum Chordata; class Mammalia; order Artiodactyla; family Physeteridae; genus Physeter; species Physeter macrocephalus. The sequence goes on from NC_041218.1 coordinate 85,695,568, forward strand.
GAAATACTTGAAATGGCAAACTATAGAACTGGATTCTTAATTTTAATTGAATATAGATAGGGGCTACTTACTTAATAGCACACTGTAGGCAATTATTATAGTGGTTAAATGATTTTTTTTTTAGCTGTCTTATTGTGTGGTTGATTTTTATTCTTTTTCTTTCTTGGAAAAAAAAAAAAGATTCCCCAAGGCTGAGAGTAGATTAGAGGGAACAAATTGGAGGAGAGATGACTAGGAATGAGAACAAGTTTAATCACAAAAAAGAACTCAAAAAAGCCTCAGCTTTAAAGAGTATGTGGTCAAATAATCTTAATCTCTCAACTGATGTTCACTATAATGATCCTGAATCATCCAAGCAATGAATGTGCCAGGATCCTCGTATAAGCTTGATCAAACTTAATTTTCAGAATTTCAGGAGATATAACACTATCCTTATATCTCAATTTAAAAAGTTTCAAAAACTTAAGCAACTTAAAAAAATTCTGCTAAGTGATAAAACTAGAATTCTAACTCCAGTCAACATCAAAGCCCATGAGCTTTAATATGATGTCTATTGCCTAAATTGTCTTCATCCCACTCTCTAGTCTTAGGAACACACACACACAAAATATTTTAGAAAATAATTCTCACTAAATATAGTTAAAACCTAAAGCAAATCACTGTAGTGTATCAAAGGATAAATCTTCAGCTAATTAAAAAATATTTGTTTTCCAAATGACTCATGGTCTAGTGAGTCTGGATAGATGATACCATATTCATTTTAGTAAGTCAGTACAGATGTAGTAAACTATGCAAACCCTGAATATATGTCATACAAAAATTTTTTGAATATATCTTTTCTCAAATAAATTTACTACATTTAAGTCTTAAGAAAAAAAATCAATGGATTACAGAGATAAGAAATTCTTTTCCATTACCTCCAAAGAATAAAATTATAAAACTTACTCTTACCTTTTTGTTTGTTGTAAATGTGTGGTATACTCCTATTCTCCTTCAAGACAAACTTCTCTAAAATTCCTTCAGTTGTTTAGGTCTCAAGTGATATTATATATATTTTATATGTATATTTTCAAAGCATTCTTAATCTTTAAAGAAATGCATTGAAACTCTATTTTCAATGTCTCCTAAAACTCAAAGAAACATGACGTCTGTAAGACGTGGTGCCTATGGTCAAAAGGATACACTTACTGCATCCCAGTGTCTATAAATAAGCTATGGTTTCTTAAAAGGCCCATAAAATAAGAACTAATAACCAATGAAGTTTTATTTCTTAATTAAAGGTTATATTTGTTGGAATGGAACCTATTTATTGATTTAAGTAATTTTCAAATATATTACCTTATGATAATTTATTTTATACTAGAATTCTTAGTTGCCTTTCTTATTCTTCTTACTTTCATTCCATATTTCCTTCTAAATTATAATCATGTATTCTATTCTGGATGAAATACTCTCATTTTCCTCTAAAATGCAGCTGGTAAACAAAAGCATGTAAGACTACACATAAGAGGGAAGATACATCTCTTTCATCTGTGACTTTTCTTTTAAAGTTATCCTTGGCTTACTAAACTGTGGGTTGTTGTGGCTGTTATTGTCTCAGCTAAACATAGACCCTAATTTAGGTAATCATAGGATAAAACCCAAACTGATGTACGGTTTCAAATAAAATACTGGTACCCCTTCATATAGACCAGGGTGGCAGAGACACACTGTATTTAACATTCAACCAGGCGTCTTCAGTGGTGGACTCTGTTATTTCAGATGTCAGTGTAATCATAGCCAGAGGGAAGCAAAACAGGAGGAGAACAACAAAAACTTCTGTTTTTGCATTCCCTTCAGCAAAAATGCCTTATTAGGGGGAAGAAAAGAGAAAAAACCCTTTTACTAAATGCATCAATATAATCAAGAATGTGTGACAAGTATTTCATCTAAGAGAATGTTGCAGAATTTAGCAATTCTTTATCCCAACCCAACAGGTTTGATTCAATTCAGTTATTGAATCATTTCTTCATATAAAAGGTTTGTGTAAATGACTATAATAAAGAACGTTGTATATAGGCCTCATTCTTGCCTCGGTGACAGAGAACAGAAGAAAATGGCAAAAGAATCTCACACACCATCAGCTTGAAGCAATCGTTTTCAGATGGAAAAGTCCCTAGATGATTGCCCACATTTCCTGATAACTCCACACTGCCAAACCACACGATAATTAGGAGTAAACGGTCAGATAAAAATAGTTTACAGAGGCTTTATCGTTGCAATTATAAATGCAGTATTTTCATAGTAAGTTTACACTAAAGGACTGAACATCAAGGCATTGGGTATAATTCCAAATAAGTCACTAAGCAATCAGTCAAAAACTAACATTTATCTCTACAAAATTGGCTTTTCTGGCTCACTAGCTATTGAGCCTGCAGGTAATCTTATACTGAATCATTAGCAATCACTACATGCTCATAATGGCCCTGGGGAATACACAAATGTGAAATCAAAGAAACTCAGCACAGCATTATGAACCGTAGGTGCTCTAAAATACAAATGCACGGAGGATGGTGGAGTGTTCCCGTCCAGAACCCCTTTGCCTACTGGTGCATCCATCTCTCAGCTGCTGAGAATTGGCTGTCAGTGCCTCACAGATGCCACTTCCTTGGAAAACAGCCCTCCATCAAAGACAGACTGGCACAGGGTACAAAAGCCCGCCCCCTTGCTTCAAGGATGAACTAACTATGGTGCAGTTTGTGCTCTTGAGGGTCTCCCTGCAATCACAGTGCAGTAAGACTCCAGGGGAGATCCCATCGTTGCTCAGCCTTTTTCCTTTGCTCTTCCTTGCTTTTCTCACTCCTGTGGACTTGAGATTACTTTCCAAATAAATCACATTAACTAAATCCCCATCTCATGTTCTGCTTCCAAGAAACGCTCACTTAGGATACATAAGTATCATTAAAACTTTAAATTAACCATGTTTTTTCAAAAAGCAGCAAATAGAAGAGATGGAATAAAGAATGGAAAAAGAATTCTATTACCAAGATTTTTGAATGAAGCTACAACATTGAGCATAATCCACAATTTCAACTCAGCACTTATTTTCTATGTGTTTGAGAATCCATTTCTTTATCTTTAAAATGGAAATTATATCTCACTATCCAACATATAGCTGCAGCGTTGTATTTAGATAGTGGAAGAGTTGGAAAAAAATATTTCCCCTTTCCTCTCTGAGTTTTCTAACGGAAAAAAACAAACCATAAAAACAAAAAGACCTTTCTATTTGTTGAGATTTTCTTTTCCTTTTCTTTTTCCTTCTTCTCAGCATTGAAATATAAAAAATTCATTTTTAAAAAATATAAATGAATCTCAAAAATGTAACTGCCAGTGTTTTAAACCAATAGTTTACTCAAAACACATTTATTGGGGCATTCCATGATTGTCTGTGTTTAAATTGAACATTCAAAGGCAGGGACCTTTGTTTCCTAGTGTCCTTCTCAGTGACTGGCACATGGTCAGCATAAAATAAGTATCTGTTGGTTCAATGGAGAGTTTACTTAAAGCATCAGAACCATATAGGAGAGGCAATATTCATAAGAGTTAAGGCTCTCGTCTCTGAAGTGTGACAGAAGCTTAAATCTTACCTCTATCTCTTAATAGCTATGTAAACTTGTTGCCTAATTTCTTGAAATCTCATTTAACTAATGTTTAAAAATCAATGTAATATTATTCATCCCATAGGCTCTACAGGAATCCAATGAGAGTAGGTATTTAGCAAGGTAAGTGCTACTATATATTAGCTAGTTAGTAGAAATAGTGGTATTATAGTATGAAATTTAGACCTTGTTTATAAATCTATGGACAAGTGTTGTTAATAATAAAGTCATGGTCACTTAACACATTTTAAATAGCATATGTATTATTGTTATTGTTCCTATTATTATTATAATAGTTATGGGTTGATCATAAGACAATTTTCCAAATTATAAAGACAGAAAATTTTCCTAAGAATTTCCCAAGAACAGTCCATGGTAAATTGTTAGTCAATAAAAGGATAGCCGAGAGCCAGTATTAATACCATCTTGTCTGATTATCAAAGAAACATAAAGAAGATCCAGTATTAAGAAAAAAAACCAGTTCCTAAGCAAAGAACTTGACCAAAGGACAAATCATACATTTGACCAATACAGGAAGAAATATCTGCCAGTTTTAAATATTGTTATCTGTACAGGTATTTAACCATACTAACATGTTCTTTTCAATGGAAAATTTACCTCATGTCTTTCATTCAAATGAAAAAATGTAATTATTACAAAGCAACCTTTTTTAAATGACAATTTCTTAAATATCTCTAAAGAGAACTGACACGGGAAAGACAAGTTTAACACTTGGATATAAAAAAACTGATCATTCATGTTTTAAACTATAAGGTGTATGGTTGAGGTTAAAATACAGCACTGGCAAATAATAATGATAAAAATTGTAGTGAACTAATGAAATGAAGTAAGCAGGATAAAGAACCAAACCAGCCCCTGCCAACTCCCCACCCCCTCCTTCACACACAAAACACCAGTACCTGGAAAGGTAGTCCAGACAACTGAAAATAGAAGCAGCTATTATCATTGCAAGATAATCAGGTATAATTTTAGGTATTCTTCAAAAAATTTCTTGGCCATTTTAAAATGGATGTTACATGTCTACCCCTTTGGATTTCCTATTTCTGTCTTGTACATACTTATTTAACCCAAAAGCTACAATTATACTCACCTTAACTACCTATATAAAGATCTTCATTTAGACCTATTTTAATGTCATAATTTATTAGAGTGGAAATCTTAAGAAATGAACAAATGTTCTGTATCTTATGTAAAAAATCATTGTTAAATTTCTCAATGAAATTCAATTTTCTTCATAAAATAATTTCCCTTTAGATATTATTATCCACAAACTATCTTATTCTCCTGATAAATTAAATGTTCCCTTTTATCAAAGAACACACTACATAACCCATCACACCAAAAAAAGTACTATGATAAAAGGAAAAAAGTTTTGGCTTTATAATGAGATAGATTCATATTCCTATACATATAGCAATGGGACCTCTCTGAATCTCAGTTTCCTCAGAGTTCAAGTGGGCAAACTCTATTAGGTTTCAAGGTCTATGAATAATCCTCTGTAGCCCATGGACATTCTGGGCCTGAGGTTCTGAAAAGAACTGAAAGAAGATGAATACAAATATCAACGTAGGCTGTTGGACTCCCAAGATTCTACAGGCAGAAAACAGGCTGATAAAAGTAGTCAGCAGCAAACATGTTTTAAAGAATAAACTATATAGTTGAGGTTGTAACATAGCAAAGACAAAGAAATAGATATTACAGTGGACAGTTACTCAGCTAAATGAAAGAATGAAATACCAATATATACAACATCAGTGAATCTCTAGCACATTGTCAGACAGGCTGCTTTAAAATCCCCAAACCCACAGCTTCCCCCTGGATACAGCCCTGCCCACTCAATAGCCCAGGACCAGGCCCTACACACCAGTGTACAGGCACTAGATCTGGGACACCCAGGGCCCTGTAGCCAGAGACCATGGGACCCAGGTCCATCCACCAGTGAGCAGGGACCATCCCCAGAATACCTGGCCCCACCTACCACTGAGCCATTTCTAACCTCAGGACCAGCCTCACCCACAAGTGGGCAGTTAGCAGCCCCAGAAAAACCACAGCCTTGCAGCCTGCAGACCCAGCCCATCCACCAGCAGGCTAGCACTAGCCTTGGTATCAGCTGGGCCCCAGCCATGCCCACTAGCATGGCTGGCACTAGTCTCAGGACTTGGTTTCATCCAACAATAGGCAGACACTAGCCCCGGGATATCCTGGATCCCAAGTCTACTTGCCAGTGACCAAAAACTAGCCCTGGGTGGCCCCCTGGGGTTCTGCGGCCAGGCATCACATAACCTGGCCACACCAAGAAGAGGTCAGCAGCCTCTGCACAAGGCAGGGCCAGGCAGACCAGGGTGCAGCCAAGCCTACCAGACCACCCACAGTCGTCAGCCCACCACAACAGAAGGACCCAAGCAGTCCACATAAGGAGCACTCCTAAAATGCATAGTTCTAGTGACCAAAGAGAAGTGGATGCACAGGACATCTCCTGCAAAAGGCCATTTCTCCAAGGTCAGAAAATGTAGACTATGTACCAGATACATAGAAATAAAAAGAGCAATTAGGCAAAATGAGGAGACAGAGAAACATATTCCAAATGAAAGAACAAGATAAAACTCCAGAAGAATTAACTGAAGTGGAGATAGCCAATCAAGTTCAAGATAATGATTGTACAATGATCAAAGAGTTCAGGAGAATAGATGAACAGAGCAAGAAGTTAGAAATTTTTCACAAAGAGACAGAAAACAAAGAAAAACGCAACAGAGGAGGAATACAAGAACTGAAACGAAAAAATACTCTAGAAGGAATCAACAGTAGACTAGATGATACAGAGGAACAAATCAGTGAGCTGGAAGACAGAGTAGTAGAAATCACTGAAGGTGAACATAAAAAAAGAAGAAAAAAAAGGAATAAAGACAATTTAAGGGACCTCCGGAACAATGTCAAATGTACACACATTCACATTATAGGGGTCCCAGAAGGAAGAAAAAGAAAGAAAAAGGGGCAGAGAATATATAAGAAGACGTAATAGCTGAAAACTTCCATAACCTGTGAAAGGAAACAGACATCCAAGTCCAGGAAGCATAGAGTCCCAAACATGATCAACCCAAAGAGGACCACACAGAGATATATCATAATTGAAACGACAAGAATTAAAGATAAAGAGAGACTATTACAAACAGCAAGGTAAAAGCAACAAGTTTCATACAAGGCAACACCCATAAGGCTAATCAGCTGACTTTACAGCAAAAATTCTGCAGTCAAGAAGGGAGTGGCATGATATATTTAAAGTACTGGGATTGGAAGTCCTAAACATGGCAATCAGAGAAGAAAAAGAAATAAAATGAGAACAAATTGGCAAAGAAGAAGTAAAACTGTCACTGTTTGCTGATGACATGATACTATACATAGAAAATCCTAAAGATGTCACCAGAAAACTACTAGAGTTAATCAATGAATTTGATAAGGTTGCAGGATACAAAATTAATGCACAGAAATCTCTTGCATTCCTATACATTAACAATTAAATATCAGAAAGAGAAATTAAGGAAACACTCCCATTTACCACTGAAACAAAAGAATAAAATATCTAGGAATAAACCTACCTAAGGAGGCAAAAGACCTCTACTCAGAAAGAAATCAAAGACGAAACAAACAGATGCAGAGATATAGCATGCTCCAGGATTGAAAGAATCAATATTGTGAAAATGACTATACTACACAAAGCAATCTACAGATTCAATGCAATCCCTATCAAATGACCAGTAGCATTTTTCACAGAATTAAAACAAAAAATTATACAATTTGTATGGAAACACCAACGACCGCGAATAGCCAAAGCAATCTTGAGAAAGAAAGATGGAGTGGAAGGAATCAGGCTCCCCAACTTCAGACTATACTACAAAGGTACAGTAATCAAGACAGTATGGTGCTGGCACAAAAATAGAAATACAGATCAATGGAACAGGATAGAAAGTCCAGAGATAAACCTATGCACCCATGGTCACCTAATCAATGACAAAGCAGGCAAGAATACAAACTGGAGACAAGACAGCCTCTTCAATAAATGGTGCAGGGAAAACTGTAAAGCTTCATGTAAAAGAATGAAAGTAGAACACTACTTAACACAATGCACAAAAATAAACTCAAATGGATTAGAGACCTAAATGTAGGAGCAGACACTATAAAACTCTTAGAGGAAAACATAGGAAAAACACTAACAGAAATCACAGCAAAATCTTCTATGACCCACCTCCTAGAGTAACGAAAATAAAAACAAAAATAAACAAATGGGATCTAATCAAACTTAAAGTTTTTGCATAGCACAGGAAACCATAAACTAGATGAAAAGACAACCCACAAAGTGTGAGAAAATATTTGCAAATGAAGCAGCTGACAAAGGATTAATCTTCAAAATATACAAGCAGCTCATGCTGCTCAGTATCAAAAAACAAAAAAAACCCACAATCCAAAAATGGGTGGAAGGCCTAAACAGACACTTCAGAAAAAAACATACAGATGGCCAAGAGGGACAGGAAAAGATGCTCAACAGCACTAATAATTAGAGAAATGCAAGTAAACCTACAATGAGGTATCTCCTCACAATGGTCAGAATGGCCATCCTCAGAAAAACTACAAAAAAGAAATGCTGAAACAAGCCTCTTAGATAGCCTCATCCACCAGAGGGCAGACAGAAGAAGCAAGAAGAACTACAATCCTGCAGCCTGTGGAACAAAAACCACATTCACAGAAAGATAGACAAGATGAAAAGGCAGAGGGCCATGTACCAGATGAAGGAACAAGATAAAACCACAGAAGAGCAAATAAATGAAGTGGAGATAGGCAACATTCCAGAAAAAGAATTCAGAATAATGACAGTGAAGATGATCCAGGACTTCAGAAAAAGAATGGAGGCAAAGATCGAGAAGATGTAACAAATGTTTAACAAAGACCTAGAAGAATTAAAGAACAGTTGAACAATAAAATAATTGAAATGAAAACTGCACTAGAAGGAATCAATAGGAGAATAACTGAGTCAGAAGAACAGGTAAGTGACCTGGAAGACAGAATGGTGTAATTCACTGGTGTGAAACAGAATAAAGAAAAAAGAATGAAAAAAAATGAAGACAGCCTAAGAGACTTCTGGGACAACATTAAACGCAACAACATTCGCATTATCGGGGTCCCAGAAGGAGAAAAGAGAGACAAAGGATCCAAGAAAATATTTGAAGAGATTATAGTCGAAGACTTCCCTAACATGGGAAAGGAAATAGCCACCCAAGTCCAGGAAGCACAGCAAATCCCATACAGGATAAACCCAAGGAGAAACACGCCAAGACACATAGTAATCAAAATGGCAAAAATTAAAGACAAAGAAAAATTATTGAAAGCAGCAAGGGAGAAATGACAAATAACATACAAGGGAACTCCCATAAGGTTAACAGCTGATTTCTCAGCAGAAACTATACAAGCCAGAAGGGAGTGGCACGATATATTTAAAGTGAGCAAAGGGAAGAACCTACAACCAGGAGTACTCTAGCCGGCAAGGATCTCTTTCATATTCGATGGAGAAACCAAAAGCTTTACAGACAAGCAAAAGCTAAGAGAATTCATCACCACCAAACCAGCTCTAAACAAATGTTAAAAAAATTTCTCTAAGTGGGAAACGCAGAAGAAAAGAACCTACAAAAACGAACCCAAAACAATTAAGAAATGGTCATAGGAACATACGTATCGATAATTACCTTAAACGTGAACAGATTAAATGCTCCAAGCAAAAGACACAGGCGGAACTAGAGAAAGAAGAACAAACAAAACCCAAAGTTAGCAGAAGGAAAAATCATAAAGATCAGAGCAGAAATAAATGAAACAGAAACAAAGAAAATAGCAAATAGAATAAAACTAAAAGCCAGTTCTTTGAGGAGATAAACAAAATTGATAAACCATTAGCCAGACTCATCAAGAAGAGGGAGAGGACTCAAACCAATAAAATTAGAAATAAAAAAGGAGAAGTTACAAACAGACACTGCAGAAATACAAAGCATCCCAAGAGACTACTACAAGCAACTTTATGCCAATAATATGGAAAAAATTTAAGAAAATTAAAATCATATCAAGTATCTTTTCTGACCACAACGCTTTGAGACTAGAAATGAATTATAGGGAAAAAAGACGTGAAAAACACAAACACATGGAGGCTAAACAATACGTTACTAAATAACCAAGAGATCACTGAAGA
>NC_041218.1:85705462-85706703 GCF_002837175.3 Physeter macrocephalus
GACGGAACCAGGAAGAAACAGAAAATATGAACAGACCAATCACAAGTAATGAAATTGAAACTGTGATTTAAATTTTTCCAACAAAAAAAGTCCAGGTCCAGATGGCTTCACAGATGAATTCTATCAAACATTTAGAGAAGAGCTAACACCCATCATTCTCAAACTCTTCCAAAAAATTTCAGAGGAAGAAACACTCCCAAACTCATTCTATGAGGCCAAAATCACCCTGATACCAAAACCAGACAAAGTTAGTATGAAAAAAGAAAATTACAGAGCAATATCACTGATGAATATAGATGGAAAAATCCTCAACAAAATACAGGCAAACAGAATCCAACAACACATTAAAAGAATCATACACCAGGATCAAGTGGGATTTATTCCAGCGATGCAAGGATTCTTCAACATAGGCAAATCAATAAATGTGATACACCATATTAACAAATTGAATAAAAACCATATGATCATCTCAATAGATGCAGAAAAAGTTTTTGACAAAATTCAACACCAATTTATGATAAAAACTCTCCAGAAATTGGGCATAGAAGGAACCCACCTCGACATAATAAAGGCCATATATGACAAACTCACAGCAAACATCATTCTCAATGGAGAAAAACTGAAAGTATTTCCTCTAAGATCAGGAACACAAGGATGTCCACTGTCACCACATTTATTCAACATAGTTTTGGAAGTCCTAGCCACGGCAATCAGAGAAGAAAAGAGAGAAGAATAAGAAATAAAAGGAATACAAATTGGAAAAGAAGAAGTAAAACTGTCACTGTTTGCAGATGACATTATACTATACATAGAGAATCCTAAAATTGCCACCAGAAAACTACTAGAGCTGATCAATGAATTTGGTAAAATTACAGGATACAAAAATAATGCACAGAAATCTCTTGCATTCCTATGCACTAAGGATGAAAAATCTGAAAGAGAAATTAAGGAAACACTCCCATTTACCATTGCAACAAACAGAATAAAAGACCTAGGAATAAAGCTGCCTAGGGAGACAAAAGACCTGTATGCAGAAAACTATAAGACACTGATGAAAGAAATTAAAGGTGATACCAACAGATGGAGAGATATACCATGTGCTTGGATTCGAAGAATCAATATTTTGAAAATGATTATACTACCCAAAGCAATCTACAAATTCAATGCAATCCCTATCAAATTACCAATGGCATTTTTTACAGACCTAGAACAAAAAATCTTAAAATTTGTATGGAGACACA
>NC_041218.1:85706777-85751501 GCF_002837175.3 Physeter macrocephalus
GATAGAAAGCCCAGAGGTAAACCCACGCACCTATGGTCAACTAATCTATGACAATGGAGGCAAGGATATACAATGGAGAAAAGACAGTCTCTTCAATAAGTGGTGCTGGGAAAACTGGGCAGCTACATATAAAAGAATGAAATTAGAATACTCCCTAACACTATACACAAAAATAAACTCAAAATGGATTAGAGACCTAAATTTAAGACCAGACACTATAAAACTCTTAGAGGAAAACAGTAAGAACACTCTTTGACATAAATCACAGAGAGATCTTTTTTGATCCACCTCCTGGAGTAATGGAAATAAAAACATAAATAAACAAATGGGACCTAATGAAACTTAAAAGCTTTCACACAGCAAAGGAAACCATGAACAAGATGAAAAAACAACCCTCAGAATGGGAGTAAATATTTGCCAACTAATCAATGGACAAAAGATTAATCTCCAAAATATATAATCAGCTCATGCAGCTCAATATTAAAGAAACAAACAACCCAATCCAAAAATGGGCAGAAGACCTAAATAGACATTTCTCCAAAGAAGACATACAGATGGCCAAGAAGCACATGAAAAGCTGCTCAACATCACTAATCATTAGAGAAATGCAAATCAAATCTACAATGAGGTATCACCTCACACCAGTTAGACTGGGCATCATCAGAAAATCTACAAGCAACAAATGCTGGAGAGGGTGTGGAGAAAAGGGAACCCTGTTGTACTGTTGGTGGGAATGTAAATTGATACAGCCACTATTGAGATCAGTATGGATGTTCCCTAAAAAATTAAAAATAGAATTACCGTATGACCCAGCAATCCCACTACTGGGCATATACCCAGAGAAAAATGCAATTCAAAAAGACACATGCACCTCAATGTTCACTGCAGCCCTATTTACAATAGCCAGGTCATGGAAGCAACCTAAATGCCCATTGACCGACGAATGGATATAGAAGATGTGGTACATATATACAATGGAATATTACTCAGCCATAATAAGGAACGAATTTGGGTCATTTGTAGAGACGTGGATGGATCTAGAGACTGTCATACCGAGTCAAGTAAGTCAGATAGAGAAAAACAAATATCATATATTAACACATATATGTGGAACCTAGAAAAATGGTACAGATGAACCAGTTTGCAGGGCAGAAGTTGAGACACAGATGTAGAGAACAAACGTATGGACACCAAGGGGGGAAAGCCGCAGGGGATGGGAAGGGTGGTGTGATGAATTGGGCGATCGGGATTGACATGTATACAATGACGTGTATAAAATTGATGACTGATAAGAACCTGCTGTATAAAAAAATAAAATTTAAAAAAAACCAGAAATGCTGGAGAGGGTGTGAACAAAAGGGAACCCTCTTGCACTGTTGGTGGGAATATAAATTGACACAGCCACTGTGGAGAACAGTATGGAGATTCCCTAAAAAACTAAAAATAGAACTACCATATGACCCAGCAATCCCCTCCTGGGCATATAGCCTGAGAAAACCATAATTTAAAAAGATACGTGTACACCAATGTCTGTTGCAGCACTATTCACGATAGCCAAGATATGGAAACAACCTAAATGTCCATCGACAGACAAATGGATAAAGATGTGGTACACATATATAATGGAATATTACTCAGCCATAGAAAGAAAAAAAATTGGGTCTTTTGTACAGATGTGGATGGACCTAGAGTCTGTCACACAGAGTGAAGTCAGAAAGAGAACAATATTGTATATTAACACATATGTGGAATCTAGAAAAATGCTACAGATGAACCTACTTGCAGGGCAGGAATAGAAAGTCAGACATAGAGAATGGATGTGTGGACATGGGGGTGAGGGAGAGGGTGGGATTAATTGGGAGATTAGCTTTGACATAAATACACTACTATGTGTGAAACAGATAGCTAGTGGGAACCTGCTGTATAGCACAGGGAGCTCAGCTCGGTGCTCTGTGATGGCCTAGTTGTGCGATGGTGGGGGAGGAAGGTCCGAGAGGGAGGGGATGTGTGTGTGTGTATGGCTGACTCACTTTTCTGTGTGGCAGAAATATAACATTGTAAAGCAATTACACTCCAATAAAAATTAAAAAAAATATTTTTAAGTAATGGAGATACCTACAGTGAATACTCTACCTGACAAGGCCCTCATTCAGATTTGATGAAGAGATGAAAAGCTTTACAGACAAGCAAAAGATAAAACAGTTCAGCACCACCAAACTAGCTTTACAAGAAATGTTACAGGGATTTCTCTACGTAAAAAATTAAAGACTACAACTACAAAACATAAAAAATATGAAAAGAAAAAGCTCATCAGTAAAGGCAAATATACAATAAAGGTAGTATATTAATCATGTACAAAGTTCATAGGCAGGTTAAAAAACTAAAGTAGTAAAATAATCTATATCCACAATAAGCCGTTAAGGGATACACAAAACAACTTGATGTAAAATATGTATACATTTGGCTGATTAAGTTCACTGTATGGCAGAAACTAACATAACACTGTAAAGCAACTATACTCCAATAAAAATAAAAAGTAACTGAGGGGAAGAGTAAAAATGAAGAATTGTTAAAATGCATTTGAAATTAAGAGATCAGTAAGTTAAATAATGATACACACACACACAGAGAGCTATATAAACCTCATAGAAACCACAAACCAAAAATTTATAATAGATATACACACAGAAACTAGAGGAATCCAAACATAACACTAAAGATAATCAAATCACAAGGGAAGAGAACAAAAGAAGAAAGGAAGAAAAAAGGACTACAAATGCAATCACAAAACAATTAACAAAATGGCAGTAAGTACCTAGATATCAATGATTACTTTAAATGTAAATGGACTAAATGTTCCAACTAAAAGGCAGAGTGGCTGAATGGATTAAAAAAACAAAATCCATGTGTATGCAGCTTATAAGAGATTCACTTCAGACCTAAAGACACACACAGACTGAAAGTGAGAGCAGGGAAAAATGTATTCCATGCTAATGAAAATGAAAAGAAAGGTGGGGTGGAAATACTTATGATAAAAAAAAAAAACTTTAAAACAAAAACTGATACTAGAGACAAAGAAGGACATCATATAATGATCAAGATCAATCCCAGAATAAGATTTAACAATTATAAATATATAAGCATCCAACATAGGAGCACCTAAATACATAAAGAAAATATTAACAGACATAAATGCAACAATTGACAGTAACACAGTAATAGTAAGGAACTTTAACACCCCGTAACATCAATGCACAAATCATCCAGAAAGAAAATCAATAAGCAAACACTGACTTTAAATGACACTTTAGACCAGATGAACTTCATAGATATAGATAGAACCTTCCATCCAAAAGCAGCAGAATACACATTCTTTAAGTACACATGGAACATTTTTCAGGATAGATCACTTGCTAGGCCACAAAACAAGTTTCAGTAAAATTAAGAAAACTGAAATCATATCAAGCATCTTTTCTGACCACAATACTATGAAACTAGAAATTAACTACAAGAAAAAATTGCAAAAAAAACAAACACTTAGAGGCTAAACCATATGCTACTAAACAACCAATGGATGACTGGAAAAAAAAAGACGAAATCAAAAAATACCTGGAGACAAATGAAATCAAAACCACAATGATTCAAAAATCTGTGGGATACAGCAAAAGCAGTTCTAAGAAGGAAGTTTACAGCAATACAAGCTTACCTCAGGAAACAAGAAAAATCTCAAATAAACAACCTAAACTTACACCTAAAGGAACTAGGAAAGAACAAAACCAAAGTTAGTAGGAGGAAAGAAATCATATAGATCGGAGGATAAATGGTATAAATACTTTAAAAAAATAAAATAAAAGATCAATGAAACTAAAAGTTGGTTCTTTGAAAAGATAAACAAAAATTGATAAATATTTAGCCAGACTCATCAAGACAAAGAGGGTCCAAATCAATAAAATAAAAAATGAAAAAGGAGAAGTTACAACAACTAATAACACAGAAATACTGAGGATCATAAGACATTACTACAAACAACTATGTCAATAAAATAAATGACCTAAAAGAAATGGACAAATTCCTTTAAATGTAAGACCTCATAAGACTGAACCAGGAAGGAATAGAAAATATGACCAGACCAATTACCAATAATGAAATTGAATAAGTAATTTTTAAAAACTCCCTAGAAACAAAAGTCCAGAACCAGAAGTCTTCATAGGTGAATTCTATCAAACATTTAGAGAAGATTTAACACCTATCTTCTCAAACTTTTCCAAAAAATTGCACAGGAAGTAATGCTTTTGAACTCATTCTATGATGCCAGCATCACCCTGATACTGAAACCACACAAAGATATTACAAAACAAGAAAACTACAGGCAACATCAGTGATAAACATAGTTGCAAAAATCCTCAACAAAATGTCAAACCAAATCTAACAACACATTAAAAATGAATCATGTAACATGATCAAGTAGGATTTATCCCAGGAATGCAGGGATGGTTCAGTATTCACAAAAATCAATGGATGTGATACACCACATTAACACATTGAATAAAAAATGATATGATCATCTCAATAGATGCAGAAAAAGCTTTTGAAAAAAGTCAGTATCCATTTATGATAAAAATGTCTCCAGAATGTGGGTATAGAGGGAATATCCCTAATGTAATAAAAGCCATATATGTTAAGCCCACAGCTAACATCGTGTTCAACAGTGAAAAGCTGAAAACATTTTCTCTAAGATTAGAAACAAAGGATGCCCACTCTCAACACTTGTATTCAACATAGTATTGGAAGTCCTAACACAGCATTCAGAAAAGAAAAAAGGAATCCAAATTAGAAAGGAAGAAGTAAAACTGTCACTGTTTGCAGATGACATGATACTATACGTAGAAAAATCCTAAAGATGCCACCAAACTAACTACTAGAGCTCAATGAATTTAAGTTACAAGATACAAAATTAATGTACCGAAGTCTGTTGCATTTCTATACACTAACAATGAACTATCAGAAAGAAAAATTAAGGAAACAATCTCATTTACAATCATATTAAAAAGAATAAAATACCTAGCAGTAAACCTCCCTAAAGAGGTTAAAAAAACCTATACTCGGAGAAGTAGAAGACACTGATAAAAAAAAACTGAAGATGACACAAACAGATGGAAAGATACACATCATTCATGGACTGGAAGAGCTAATATTGTTACAGTGACCATACTACCCAAGGCAGTTTACAATACAATGCAATCTCTACCAAAATACCAATGGTATTTTTCACAGAATTATAACAAATAATTTTAAAATTTATATGGAAACACAAAAGACTCCAATAGTCAAAAAATTCTGGAAAGCTAGAGTTATCAGGCTCCCTGACTTCAGCCTATACTATAGAACTACAGTAATCACAACAGTATTGTCCTGGCACAAAAACAGACACATAGATCAATGGAACAACATAGAGAGCTAAGAAATAAACCAACACACTGATGGTCAATTCAACTACAACAAAGGGGGCAAGAATATACAATAAGTGGTTCTGGAAAAACTGCACAGCTACATAAAAAGAGTGAAATTAGAACATTTCCTTACTCCATGTACAAAAATAAACTCAAAATAGATTAAAGACCTACATGTAAGACCAGAAACCATAAAACTCCTATAAGAAAACATAGGCAGAACAGTCTTCGAGATAAATCATAGCAACATTTTTTTTTTGGATCTGTCTCCTAAGACAAAGGGGAAAAAAAGGCAAAAATAAACAAATGGGACCTAATTAAACTGAAAAGTTTTTGCACAGCAAAGGTAACCAGCGACAAAACAATAAGACAACCTACTGAATGGGAGAAAATATTTGCAAATGATATGACCAATAGGGGTAATTTCCAAAATATACAGAGGACTCATACAACTCAATAACAACAACAAAAAAAACCTGATTAAGTGATGAGCAGATGACCTGAAGAGACATTTTTCCAAAGAATACATACAGATGGCCAACAGATACATGAAAAGATGCTCAACATCACTAATCAGAGAAATGCAAATCAAAACCAAAATGAGATATCACCTCATACCTGCCAGAATGTCTATCATCAAAAAGACCACAAATAACAAATGCTGGAGAGGGTGTGGAGAAAAGGGAACCCTTGTACACTGTTGGTGGGAATGTAAATTGGTGCAGCCACTGTGGAAAACAGTATCAAGTACCCACAAAAAAAGCTGAAAGTAGAACTACTATATGATTCACCAATTCCACTCCTGGGTACATATTTGAATAAAATGAAAATGCTAACCTGAAGACATACACACACCCCAAAGTTCATAGAAGCGATGTTTACAATTACCAAGGCATGGAAGCCCCCTTACCAAGGCATGGAAGCCCCCTAAGTGTCCATCAACAGATGAATGGATAAAGAATTTGCGGTATATATGTGGAATACTACTCAGCCGTAAAGAATGGAGTTTTGCCATTTGCAACAACATGGATGGACCTGGAGAGTATTACACTTAGTGAAATAAGTCAGAGAAAGACAAATACTGTATGTTAGCACTTATATGTGGAATCTGAAAATAAAACAAACTAGTGATTATACCAAGAAAAAAAACACAACAGACTCACAGATACAGAGAACAAATTGTGGTTACCAGTGGGGAGAGGAAAGGGGGGAGGCCCAAAATAGGGGTAGGAGATTTTATGTATGGTACAAACTACAATGTATAAAATAAGCTATAAGGATAATTTGTACAGCACAAGGAATATAGCCAATATTTTATAATAACTATAAATGATCATCTATGAAAATTTTGAGTCACTATGCTGTACACTTGAAACTAATATTATAAATCAATGATACCTCAATTTATAAAACTGTAATAGGAAGGTCAACTCCTATAACAAACACACATTCCCAATCCTAGTTGTTTAACTGTGTCCATGTCACAATTTTTTTTTTTTTCTGGGGCATGTAAGGAGGATGATGATCTGTAGCAGTAATTCAGGGATCAGGGTCTCTTCCATCTTAAAGTTCCGTTTTCCTTTAGGACACTCAGAAGATGCACAGAAGCAAATCATGGAAAATTTCCTACCTTCTTTAATAATCTTGCCCAGGAAACGACACATATACCTTCTATTGCATTTATTGGAGTGAGGTGGTCCGAGTAGCCTCATCTAGAAGCAAGGGAGCTGGGAGATTTAGTCTAGTTCTCTGCCAGATAATGGTGAACACTAAAATTTCCTAACTAAAGAAACCAGAGTTCAACACTATCAGTGTAGCAGATATATCCAGTAAGGAGAAGACTTGAAAAATTATAGGAGAGACAGAGACAAACAGATGAAAAGACAGAGATAGAGAGACAGAGAGACATCATTTATAGAGCATTACATAGAGAACATGGGTTGAAGTGAGATCAAGTGTAAAAATGGGGAAAGCTCCACTTAGATAAGTCTACCCAAAGTAATAATATAATTTTTAAGAATATTCTTTCCATCACTCCTGGGTAGATGGTTGATGAGGGGAAAAGGTTTTGTTTATCTTTCTAGTTTGTTTTTTGCAGAATGTTGGAAAATTTAATCATCCTGCCTCATGATTTGAGATTAAAATAGCTGCTTCTAAGGCAGGGGCCAGTGGAAACCACAGACCCATATCCCTGTAGCCTTTTGACATTTTTCCCTCAACAACATGTTCTCTTCTATCAAGTTATAAGATTTATAAGATCAAGGACAAGACAGTTATGCTTAAAATACAGAAGAAGAAATTCATATTCAAACTGCTACTATCCTGTCCCACCAGAAGTTATTTATACCAATTATTTATACTAACTGATATGAACAAGAGTAAACAAGCTATTGGAAAGAGCAATCTCTGCAGATTTCCTATAGCACCTCAGAAAGATGAGAATTTACTGGGTCCTTCTGGACCACATCAAATTGTTGTTTTATAGGTAAAAAGGTCAAGTATCATTCCTTTCATATGATGCAAAAGAAGAACTACACAGAGTAAGTTGCTTTGCACATGAAGCGCTAATAAAACAGAATGGACCCTGGATAAGTGTGGCTGGCAGGTACATCTCCCTAAGACTTTTCTGTGCTAGTTTATCCTATGATCAAAGCTAAACCAAGGTTGAATGGACAGCTGCACATCAATCTAACAACAAGAACAAGCACGTAATGGATGGTCTCTTTATCTCCCTGAAGACTTTTGGGTGAGCTAGAGCAAGATTTTACCCTCATCTAGTCCCAGGGAAAGTATTGTTGTACAAATATTCAGTTCATCATAACTAAAATTTGCTTCTTTTTAAAAGTATCCCCTTAGTCAATCTAAACTAACTTTAACATTATAACTGTAGTGAGGAAATTGTTTTAATATTTATAAATTTGTTTAATTATTTATTTCATCTGTCAGAATCCCTTTTCATGATTATTTACTTGCCTTCCTATGCAGTCAAGTCTGCTATTTACCCTTGGCCTATATCCTGCAAAGTCATTCTTTCCTAAGTCATATGGCCAAATGACGTATTTTAAGATATTTATAATAGTTATATTAAATTTTGAAATGCTCTTTTGAGTCAGAGTGCCACAAGAAACCAATATTACTAGCAGCTGGTGGAATTTAACAGATTGCTGTCACTTTGTCTTGTATTATTCTGTTTCTGCTCCTTTCACTTGGCTTAAAAAAATTCAAATACATTTTAGAATAAGAGAACCTGCGTTTCAGGGCAAAATGACATATAATTAACTCTTATGCTCTGTTCCCTTTCCCAGAGCAGGTAACAGTGATCTGAACTGGGAAATCAGAATAAAAGGAAGGACTTTAGAGTGGGGTTCTAATAGAAAGCTTTCAGAAAAGAATTCAAGCCATTAAATTGAAGAATTTTTTTTAAATGTCTTCTTTCTTGCCATCACAGGGTGGCTTTACAGTTCTCCCAAGCCTAAAAGCCTACCAAGATTTACTCTATTCCAATTCAAGTAGCACTCATTCTTCATCAAAAAAAAAAAGCAAAGAGAAGCACAAAAATGCTTAGCAAACTTGCATGCGATCTGTTTGCTGCTCTGAAAGGAAAGTAAATATTTGTAGCATTATAAACATGCTACAGAATCCTGTAACCAAAACAAGAGTCTGAATGGCATCTTTTTTCTAACTACATAAACAGCTGGCTCTTAGATGGAAGTTTGGCTGAAATACTTTACCTTCCTAGACACCATGTTTACTTGACTGATGCAAGGAATTTTTACAGTGTGCAATAACATCTGCTACCAAGCTATGTGGAATGCTATACCAAGCTATCTACTCCAATCGCTCTTCCAATAAGGGAACAGGGTACTTTTTAAAAAAAACAGTAGAAAAACACAATTTTGAAAAGTTATACAATTTTTGGACATAATGCTATCCTTCATAAGAATAGCAGAATAGGCTAGTGAACTAATTATTGACATACAGTTGTTGGTTAGAAAGCTAAGAGTTAGTGACTTAGTTAAAAGAGTTTCTGGATATCAGGAACAAAGATGGAAATACTTTAAAGTCAAAATTGGTTCATAATTTTTGTCTTATTAACATTTATTAATGTCAATGCTATAAAATGTTTGCTTTAGTGACCCTGAATGAGGCAATTGGGATCTTTATGCTTCTTCAGTCCCACATAGATATTTAATGAGATTTGACCTCAAATTGCAATTACTTCATGCAATTGCAATGCAAAAACTTCAAAAAGAAGTTTGTCTTCTTTTTCCAGTAGACTTCTCTCTTTTTTTTTGCCATGTGTTTAACGCTTTTATGTTCTGTACGTGCTCCCTCGACAGAGCTGCAGAACCGGGGGTTCCATTCCTGCCCATCATATCCCAATAATTTATGAACTCATTCTGATTTCTCAAACATGGCTCTTAGCCTTCCATTCAACAACTGTATCTGACCAATAAATTTATATGCTTTAACCAAGTCCAGGATTGGAAGTAGAGAGGGAAAGTAACTAGAAAACATGGCTGGAGATAGAGAATTTGAGGGCTTATAATGGTACTAACAGTGAGAAAGGAGGAGGAGGAAAAGGTAAGTTGAAGGAGATTATGGAGAAATTGGACAGGATCTGGTAAAGTGAGTCAAGCAGGAGGAATATCACAATCCGACCTTCAGTTTAGAAAGATGCTTTTGGCAGCTATGTGAAGATGGTTTGGACTGAGGCAAGAATAAAAGGGAGGAAAAGAGGATTTTGTAACAGTGATTCATGTAAGAAATCATAGGAACTAAAAAGTGGTATTGACAATGGTGATGAAGAAAACTAGAAGGATTCAAAGACATTAGAGTTCATGCCATTAATTTAGAAATATTACTACAACTGTATATGGACAAAATTATCTGTATCAAAGAAAACTGAATGAAATTATTATTTCATTTACACAAATAATTTCCAAAGGACTAGGAAACTAATTTCCTAAAAGAAAAAGTTAAACAAGTCTTTGTCAGTTTGTTTGTATACAGATCCAAATTTGAATATTTTTCTAATTACAAAAATTACTAAATAAAATCTGTGCCCTTACAAGGAAATTTGAGCTCAAAGATATGACTTTAGGTCATATTCCAGTATATTTTCTCTTCAGTTGGGTCAAATATACTGTTAAACCGATGCATAGTCTCATCCTCATATACTTTAGTTCTTGAATTTTCATTTGGTTCTTTAATAGAATCAAATAAATACGGCAACTTAGTTTTATTACATTTGGTAACTATTTTACAGCATTTACACAGGTCAAACTTTTACTGTGATTTTCATGCCTTCATAGGGTTCACTAAAAGCTCTGGAACTCGGGGAATGTAGGGTCAGTAGAAACCCAGAGGAGACTCCCTCAGGGGTGAAGTTGGGCAGTTGTAGTTTGGGAATCAAAGAAGTCACAAGTTTGATATTGAAGAGAGTAATCAAAAAGTCCAAGTATCATTGTAGACCACCTGCCACCAGGAAAAATTGGGGCGCGTTTGTAGGCAGAGGCTAAAGAGGCTGAAAAGTCGACATTGGTGCCCCTTAAAAAACACTCAGGTTGAAGATAGATGAATCTACCATGGAAGTCCAGAAGTTATGAAAGGATGTGAAAGAAAGCAATCCAAAATTGATAATTGAATGTAATGTTGCCAGAACAACCAGATCTTCATGTTGTGTCTTCCTTTTCTGAACACCCTGAGATAGTTCTCTTACATGTCCCCAAAGGGGACATGTAAGAGAAGTATCTGAGATCTCTAAGACATCTCATTAATGAGGACCAGAGCATCATATGTTAATTACTGGATAAAAACATAGAATTGAGCACTGGTTTTCACTCTCTGGTTTCTGGTAAATTCTGCACAAGTCATGTATCCACTTTATGTTAAAATGTTATCTCTTACAAGGACACAAGGATAATAAAGGGAAAGCACTCTGAAAAAAGAAGCCAACATTGGCAAAGCCAGCTAAAAATGTCAAGTCCAAATATCTTCATAAATTGCCCCACGGAGTTAAGTCCAGTGAATAAGAAACAGAATCAAGGATTCCAAAGTACTATCCCTATCATAAGCATATTACAATTTTGGTCATTTATCACATGCTAATTGAGACACCAGTATTTTTCTCCATGACTTCAGCATGTTACAGTTTATTGTCCGTAAAGAAAAATATCCTTTTAGAAGTAAATAATATCATGTGGCATCTTGGCTCAAAAGCATTCAGTAACTTCCCATCACAATTATAATGAAATCTGAACACTTCATTAGAGCCTACAGTGATCCTCCATAGCATCTCCCTTGCCTGCTTCCACAATGTGGCATCTCATTCAGTCTGCTCTCTCTCTCCATGAGCATTTATTTCTGTCTTAGAACCTGGATCCTGTTGGTCCTTCAGCCTCAAAACTTTTCCCCCGATGGAGATGTGGTTTGATCCTTTAGGAGAGGCCTTCTCTGACCACCTCATTTAAAATAACATCCATTCCTACCCTTGCTCCCACAGTCACTCTCTAAACCTTTACCCTGATTTTATTTTTCTTCATAGTACTTATCTCCACCAGAACTTGTGTTTTATCTGTTGATTTCTTTCTTCCCTACTAAGAGCTACATGAGCAGGAAAATTGTTGCATCTACTGCCTTCTCCTAGAGGCATAAAAGACTGCTTAAAAAATCAAAGTATTCTATATTCTCTCTATATATATGTAAATATTTGTTGAATTAGTAAATAAATCAGAAAATGAGATACATGAATTTGATCCAGTTCAAGGAATGAGAGCTGGAGAACCCTGGCCAGATACTACCGACTCTATACGAGCTAAATTCAGAGCACTGAAGGGAAGCAAGAGTGAAAGTGAGCCCCACAGTTGTCACCGAGCCGTAGAATCATGACTTCATTCCAATTCCTAAAGAGGTGTTGGAGCCAAGGTTACAGACACACTTGCTTTATTAGTCAAGTTCTTAAGGCCCAGGGGCAGGCTTGGGCCTCCAGGCCATCAGGGTGAGCTGGGCATTAGGGTAGTGGGAAATATTAATAAATTTAGCTGCGAGGAAATGCTGACAGTGGAAGCAGATGAGCAAGGAGAAGCCTTTGTTAAAGAAGCAGATTCTCGCTGATTTTCCCAGCACTATCCTATCCCTTCTCATCAGTATTCTAGAGGTTTTCAGAACTTCATTAATGAGAAAAAAGCCCTTCCAATAGTTCTGTCATTCCTGGAGAGTAGCACACATCCAAAGGAGAATAGACGATTGTGTTCTGGAAATAGTTGTGCTGCACAAGAAACTGGTGAAACCACAGGCTGGGGCTGCATAGTGAATCCAATCAGTTGAAGGGAAGCATAGTTTCTTTATTCACATTAACAGGGGAAATGGTTGAATAATTCTATTACTCAAAACATACACATAATTAATGTTTCAGCCTACATTTATTTCCAGTTTTTATTTTATTTTTTTTCTAGTCTCAAGAGGTGAGAAATGTTATGTATCATACAAGGGTACAATTTCTGTCTTTAAGAAATCACATTAGTTGTACAACTGTTGGAAATGATCCACAGTAAGAAGACACTATCATATGCAAAGCCAGCTTTACAAAAAAAGTTAGATACCTGCTTACAAATCATATCCAACTCCAAGCTGTGTCATAAAACTAGTCAAGCCTAACTCACTAAAGTGCATGCCCATTAATGAAGGCAGTGAAGTTTAAGATGCTTTTTCTTCACCCTTTGTCAAAATCATGATTTATAATCTGATTCTGCCCAAAATGTTGACAAAAAAGCATTTTACTCTTTGCTCTAGGTGTTATTTTTATACAGCAAAGAACACAAGAAGCATGTGTCATGGTAACAAGAGAAATTGCCCACCATAAATAACAAAATTAAAACACAAATACAGGCAGCTTTTTAAAAAGAGGTGAGGGAGGGTTAAAGGGAACAAGGGAGACCAAACAGGTGTAATATTATGGGCTAAGTAAATGCTATAAGCTCTGCCATCTTTCTTTTCTAAGAACATTTTCAGAAATGTAAAATTCCTGGGAATTTCTCATAGCTTAGAAACACAGGTTCAGAAAACAGATGTGAGGAAATGGTAGGAAAAGTAGAACTAGGAAACAGTGGATTGGCTGAGAACTAGGTGGAATGTACAGATCTAGTTTTACGTTTCCCCAACTTCCCCTACATTACTTCATAAACCTTTTCAAAGATTAATTTTTTATCACTTTTCTATTTTTGGTTACTCCTCTATATTTTCTATTTTTGTTATATGATTTATCATTATTTTTATTATTTCCTTCTTTCTTACTTCTAAACTCCGGTGAACTTTTTCCAGCTTCTTGTATTGAATTCTTGGTTTACTTGTTT
Organism: Physeter macrocephalus; assembly: GCF_002837175.3. Taxonomy (NCBI): domain Eukaryota; kingdom Metazoa; phylum Chordata; class Mammalia; order Artiodactyla; family Physeteridae; genus Physeter; species Physeter macrocephalus. The sequence goes on from NC_041218.1 coordinate 85,720,582, forward strand.
ACAGAAAACCATGTTTAAAACTAAAAAGTTCCCTCTAAGCACTACTTTAGCTTTGTCTCTCAAATTTTGACAAGTAGTGGCTTAGCTATTAAGTTAAATAATTTTGTGCTAACTCAAACTTTTAATTGGAAAGATTCCCAGCATATCCACTTAAAATTTTATCTATTTTATCTATCCCTTTCTGAGAAGTATATGTTGATAGCTTCAACCTTGTTAGTTTATACTTATCTCTTGGCAATTCCGTCAGTTGCATTACATAAGTTGTTGAATGCATGTATGTTCAGCGTTTATATATCCTGGTTCATTTTTTTTTCTCTTTAGCATTGTATAACACCTTTTTGGAGGGGGCGGGTGTGGAATAAGAACAGTATATAAATAAAACCATGACCTTTAAAGCCAGACACCGGAGTTAAATCCTGGTTCTGTAACCGTCTTTTAATCAACATATTTTTGTGACAGTAATTGGTTTTTTCTGCCCACAGTTAATCTGAATAATTTTTCATTTATCAAGTTGCTTTGTGATCTTGGCAACTTATTTAACTTCTGGATTTCTATGTGCTTTACCTGTAACATGGAACACGAATGTTGCAAAAAATAAATGAGGTATCAAAGATACAAGCTTTTACTATGGCGGTTATTCAGTAACACTATTTCTATTCACCTTATCTATTCACCTGACCCATTGTATGACTTACAGCTCATTTTCCAAACTCATTTGGAGGGGAACTTCTCTCCCCCAGGATAACTGGCCACTCTTTCCTTTGAAATATATAACTTGAACATGCTTTAGTAATAATTCTGTGGCTGTATTTATGTGCCTTGCTGTCCTTAAGAGACCGAAAGACCTACAGGGAAAATCCCATTTCTTCCTCATATAAATTTTTATCTCTAAAGCCTAGCAAAATATTTGCAGAAAATTCCCTGGGAGGGGAGCATACATTTTTTTAGAATTAATGAATAAATAGTATAATTAATCTAGAATAGCATTATCCAAGAACTTTCTGCAATGGTGGAAATATTGTATTCTGTGCTGCCCAAAATGATAGTCCACAGCCTCCTCTGCCTAAAGACAGATTCTCCAAAACAAGCTCAGCTGTCAGAGATCCCCTCCCTGAGAGTTTCACCGACAAAGAAGATTGACTGTTATCACAGGAGAGGAGACTAGAAGCGAACACCAAACACAGACAAACTTTGTCCCAAACCATCATACCTCCCCTCTGTTCTTCTAAGGGCCCATTCATCTTTCTGAAAAATCATTTACTCTCCCCTAAAAGGCCTACATTCCTCCTCCCCTTTCCTTATGAAGATGATATTTAAACCTGAATTATAAGCCACCTCAGGGAGTTACTCATTTTCTCCTGGGTATTGACCATGTAATACATGAGGTATACATATTAATAAACTTCTGTTTGTTTTTCTCCTGCTAATCTGTCTTTTATTACAGGGGTCTCAATAAAGAAATCAGAAAGGTAGAGGCAAAATTATTTTTTATCCTCTATATTACACACACACATATATATATGTGTATCTCCAAAAGATGTGGCTTTTTAGTCAGGTTACTCTTCTGTACCTACATCTCTAGGTATACCTGTTGGGCTCCTTTTCAAGATCTATTCCCTCTTAGAAGGTACTGTGGCTTTAAATTACATACACCTGTGCTCAGTGAACTCTTAAAAAGTCACTTCTGATCCACTGGGTCTGTGAGTCATTGACAAGGAACAATCCCCAGCTGCATCATTTCCCCAAACTGTTTGCAAAGTAAGCAGTCACGTATTAATTTCTACCTATGCTACATCAAATTACCACAAACATAGTGGCTTAACCAATGCAAATTTATTATTCATTCTGGAGGCCAGAAGTCCAACTTGCTTTGGTGTAAGACACCTTAAGATACCTTAGATCAAGGTGTCTGCAGGACTAGGTTCCTTTCTTGAGATTCTAGGGGAGAAGCCATTTCCTCACCTTTTCCAGCTTCTAGAGGCCCACGTACCTTGGCTCATGACTGTCTTTTTCCATCTGCAAAGCCAGCAACGATGGTCTGAGTCCTCCTCATGTGGCCAAGTCTCTGCTTCTCTCTACCCCGCCTCCCTCTTTCCATTTTTAAGGGCGCTGGTGATTAGATTGGGCTCACCTGATAATCCTCAAGGTCAGCTGATTAGCAACCTTATTTTCTTCAGTAATTCCCATTTTCTTCCTAAATCCCCTTTGCCATGTAGTCTAAATACTGACGGGTTCTGGACGGTAGGACATGGACATGTTGGGGGGTGGCTATTTTGCCTACCACAGAACAGGCCAAACTTATCTTAGAGTCCTAATAGAAATGCCAACATCCTTATTTCCAGTGTATATTTCTTCTAAAGCTGGATTTGATTGCTTATAATTCTAAGACTATCTAACGGCTGCTGGTTATGGAAAGGTGAGGGAGGAGGACAAGAAAAAGTGTCCAAAGAGGAATAAGCAGGAAAATGCAAAAGTAGAGAAACCAACAGGAGAGAGAATGAGATAAGCTGAGAAAACAAAGATAGATAAGGGAGAATACTGTTCACCTGAAGGAGGAAGAGAACAAAAGAGACATGAGAAATCTCTATTGAAAAAGCTCAACCAAAACAGAAGGGTAATTCACCCTCTCTGTTCTCAATTTTTCCTTTAAAGCAAGTTCACCCAGGACTGCATTTACTGAATTCAAATAAATTCTTAGCAAAGAAAAATAATTTCAACTTTTTTTTTCTTTTTTCCATGTTTTTCCTTTGCTCCTTCCCTAAGAAATTGTTCGATTTGAACATTTTGTAATTATATATAGGAAGAAAACTTGCACTAGGTTGAGTTGTAATGGAGATCTCCTACTTCCATGACTGAATTGCTTACTATATGTCACCCCAGGGGCTGGTTTCCTGAGGGCAGACACTGCATTTTATCAACCATTATAAACCAGCAGCTGACATGGTTCCTGGCATTGTAAACACCTCAAAATATTAATTAATAAAATCAATAAAGTAATCAGTTGCCTTCCTCAAATTTTCTAGCCTCTTATCTAAACTTCCAAACACATCAGTCAAACTAAACAACAGCACAACTCCATTCAGAATGTGGAAAAAAAGGAGAGGGGGATGGATGAGGATGGTATAAGGCATGATACCTCCCATTTCCCATTAGATTTAAGATGCTTTTTAATTTTAACTCACAATTTGCTACAGGAAAACCAGAAATTTTCTTTTCTCTTTCTGAATATTTCAGTTTGGAAATGTGATTTTTTTTTTTAAGCTATATTTTTACTTAACAAAATCACAGTGCAGTAAAATGTCTTGGGCACTCTACAGTTTATAATGAGGGTCTTTTACATGCCAATGGTGAATAGACATGTTGCTCAGAACACCATTTCCTTCTGTTTCTACATAACATTTGAAGAAACTGTCCTTTGGCCAGCTCTAACGATCTTTGCTCTTGGGATCCGACATCCCTCTTGATGAGGTCTTGGCAAGATTAGCCTAAAGCAAGACTGTGACATAGAGAGACTAAGGGCTCCTCCACTTCAACCCTGGGCTTTCTTATCCTTTCTCTCAGTCCCCCTGGGGCCCCGTGCTATCCCAGAAGGCACCACTGGGTGCTAAGACCCCTCCTGCCACTCCTGATACAGCATTCCCCTTCTTGCCTTCCCACATGAATACACACGCACACAAACATACACACATATGCACACACACAGGTGTGAGATTCTGAGGGTAATCTTAATGGCTAAATCTTTTCCAGAGTTAATTTACACCTTTTTATAACCAAAGTATACATGCAGATGGTTAAAAATCAAGTAATTTAGAGGAATTTATAATGAAAATCATCAGTTTCCTATTTGAATTCCTCTTTTCTAAAAAAATGTTCCTATTTTTAGAAGCCTACTTTTAAATTTTTCTGGCTTTTGGCTGCTTATACTGTGATTTCTTTTCCGTTTTTACATTATTTCTACACATTATCAATTTATTTTATGTTTCAGTCTCTAAAAATGTATCTTATACTACTTCTTACCACTCTCCTTCCTCTCCCCAATCAAGTTCTATCACATCTCTAGCTCCTCTATAATTTAAATTACATCATACATTATAAAAATAGAAGGCTCAAAGTACTCTATAGCTATGATGATGATGTAGTCATGAAAAGTCATGTTCTGAAGATGAATTAATGGCATGGGGAAAGAGTCACCACTTAGGGACTTCCTTAGTGGTCCAGTGGTTAAGAATCCACCTTCCACTACAGGGGACATGGGTTTGATCCCTGGTCGGGGAACTAAGATCCCCCATGCCATGGGACAACTAAGCCTGCACGCTGCAACTACTGAGCCTGTGCACTCTGGAGCCCACGCACCACAACTAAAGAGAAGCCCACGGGGCACAAGGGACGAACCCGCATACCGCAACGAAGATCTCACGTGCTGCAACTAAGACCCGATTCAGCGGAAATAAATAAAATTAAATTAAATTAAAAAAAATTTTTTTAAAAGAGTCACAACTTAAAATTAAATGAAAACTAAAAACTACATATTTATTAATATGCTTTTATTCAAATTCTGTAGATATAGACTATATAATAAAATTATAGAAACAAAATATACAATAGAATTAATAATGTTTATCTCAAAGGAAAAGGATTATGGAACATTTTTATTTTCTTTTTTCTTTTTTTCTAAAATCTCTATAATAAATACATAAACTTTTCTAGTAAAAAATATTCAGAGGAAAAAATATTCCCTTTTAAGTAAAAGGAATGGGTACAAAATAGAATCTTAGACCAGTGGAACAACTAATTTTAGGCCTTGCCCTTCAATTATATGAACTTTGGAATGCTTATCCCACCCAAACCCTCCTTTCTCACTTAAAATATGCAAACTGGTGGCCTTTCAGAGATCTAAGTCATTATAAAAATGCAGGACATCATCAGAACTTTTTAAAATAAAAATCCAACAGTTTTAATTAAGTGCATAATACATATGTATGAGTGTATTGTCTTTTGTAATAGAAGACAGCTGCTTGCTATGAGTTTGAAAATCCCATTTAAAATTTTTTAATCCTATGCTAATTCTCTAAAGAGAAAAAGAAGTGGCAGACAATAACATTTTACTTTACGTGTTCTCAATGCTAGCAGAGTCCTCAGTATTTCAGTATTAATTAAAAACATATTCTCTTACAGTAGCATATTCGCTTGTGGTAGTGACTCCCATCTCTAAAAGTATACCAAATTACTTTTAATGAGGAACTCTTTGTACATCTCTGAATTTAAGAAATTCTGCCTTCCTCAATACTCAAGATTATATAATCTAATGAACACAGTTGGGAATATTTTGCACAAAGTAGAGAGAGAGTGGGACTGGCTGAGTTATGTTCACTCCAGCCCCCAGGAAATTACAGCTGACCCCTCCACACACTGTTCTGCCCACAAGTACCTCGTCCTCCACCTGGGTGTAGACAGCTTAAACAGGATTTCTCAGATCTCCTTCCACCAGCCTACATCCTTCCATTTAACTTCTGGCAGTCTAGCTAACTGCCCCAGGGTCAGCCTGATTCTTTCCTGCTCACAGAAAGCAGACTGATGGTAAAGTTCTCTGCCAGTATCTGCTTGAGGCCCTTATGTCTGCCTAAGACTTGACATCTGCTTCTCAGAATGAGGAAGTTGTGACTTCCTCCCTATTTTGCCTGTCACCATGTGTTTCCCCTGCTTCTCTGCTCACCAGCCAGAGAACACAGGAGAGGCTCTCTGTCTCTCTTTTTTTCTTTCACTACCTGATCAGCCTTAGGTCACAGAGAAAGCTGGAGACACTCTCCTTCCCAGGCCCTCATTAGCGGCCCCTACTCTCCAGGTTTCTGCTAACGCTCTCCCCTCAGCCCTCCACTAAAGTCAGAGACAATATGCAAATATCGACTAATCCACTACTACAATCTATATTAGCAGCTCTACTGCCTGGGTTCAAATCATTTTATCTTTATGGCCTTAATCAAGGAACTTAACAGTTCTGTGCCTCAGTTTCTTTATCTATAAAGCAAATAATAATAGTACCTAAACCATGGTTCCAGTAAGGATTAAATCAGACCATATATATAAAGTGCTAAAAGCAGTGCCTTGTACACAGTAAGCTCACTCTAAATGTAGCTATTGTTATTGCTACAGAAGGCACACACAAATTTCTCTCTCTCACACACACACACCAACGCACACCACACACACAAAGATATACTTTCAAAAATGCTGGTCCAATTCAGACAGGAAACAGGAAGACTTATTCAATAGGAAAGCAAGGCTTAGCAAGGGGGAACTGCTCCTTAGCTAACTGTCCTCAAGCCACCGCAGACCTCAGAGACAAGAAACGTGTTGCTAAATAACAGCAACTATATGAAGGTGCATCTCCCAACTCGTTCTGAGTCAAAAGGAACTTAAGATCAGTAACTGCTGGACTGGCTTAGTACTAGAAACACTTAGCTGCAAAATCAAATCCGCACCTAGGGAGAAGAGTTAGAGACTCTTTACGACCTGTCTGCATGTGTGAGGATGCCCAGGACCACAGAGATGCCGACAAAATTCCAGGACTGACTCAGAACAAAAACTGCATTAGGTGATTTGCTCCTTTGGCAGAAAACCTTTATCTCTAGGGTTTCAGGTCAGCCCACAGGCAAGGGTCTGGCTCAAACAAGGTGCATTTGGAAAGTGATAGCTAGATTAAGCATCTTAGATGAGCACTTGATGATTCATTAGACTTCACCCATTCCTCTGACTCAATTCTGAATAAGTGTACTAGCAGGTGGTGCTATAGCTACTGGAAATGGCGGGGTCTTGGTTATATTCCAATAGCAGTACTATAACTTCATGCCTACAGCAAACCTTTCTCCAAATTACACCCACGCTATAGTCAGCTGCAGAGGCCTTTTGTGACTATTTATAAAGGGCACCCTTTAATTCACCCTTATAATTTAGTTGTTAGCATTTGTTGGAAATTTTAACAGCTATGCAGTGTCAATCCACTTCTACAAAGTGCACGGTCTTCTTTCTAAGTGTAGAGCATGCTATGTAGCCATGAAATGGTCATTAATACAGTTGCCACCAAATTCTGGTGTGAAATTATAACATTCTTCACTTTTGGCAATTCAGACATTTTAGAAGTGCCAAAGAAAGAGCCTGGAAATGTTGGTCCGTGTCTACCCCAAAACAAAGAGCACAGAAAAATTTGCAACCTGAAAGCTGTACTCAGGGATTCTCCATTGACAAGTCCAACTTCTCATTGAAGATGTACATGAGGTTCATCAAAGGTGCTCTAGAGCAACTTTCACGTGCATGCTGGTGACCTGGAGATCTGTTAAAGGGCAGGTTTGCGGTCAGTAGGACTGGAATAGGCCTGAGATTCTGCCTTCTACCAAGCTCCTAAGTCATGTCAGTGCAGATCACACGGTGAGTAGTAACAGTGTTCGTGGCCAGGTTGGGAAGATTTGGGGAGAACTGTGGGTCCAATTGACACATGTGTGAAGATCGTGTCACTGAATCTTTTTGGTGGTTATTAAATCATCTATTGAATTCAGTACAGCTGGTTCTCATATCGTCAGTCTTTATAGCCTCCTCATTATTTTTACCATCATCATCATTGTCATTCCAAAGAGAGTAATAATAACCATAAATAGATTCCTAAAGTAGATCCATGAGTAAGCAGAGGGTTTGAAGTTGCACAGATGACAACAATGTCTGTAGTTTTGGAGCTCATGACTATATTAAGAACCAAAAGGCTACTCTTCACTCAGATTTAAAAAAAGGAGATCAGCTTTTGGTCTTTGGGAAAATCAATCTTTTATTCCCCAAGCTGCTCATTAATAAAGGAAAAGAATTTAATTAATTGATCTGTAGTTTCTTTCTAGTTCTAAAATATTAAGATTCAATAAATGATTTTTTAATTCATATGTGATACCTGTCACTTTTAAAACTGAATAATACATGTCATACTACATGCAAAATAGTACCTTTTACCAACCAAAAAAAAGAAAAATTTGAAGCAAATAATGATAAATATCTTCTTATCACTCAATTATAGTAACAACGTTATAAAGTAAGCAATCTCAAATATTTAAAGAGGAAAAATGCCTGGAATCAAAGACAATTCTTTCGTCTACTAATGGAGCTATTGGTTTATTTTGTGTTATTATTTTCAAAATTTCATATGGAAGCTTTATTTTCAAAATACATTTATTGCATATTAATGATAACATATAAATGAAATAATCTTTGACTTTTTGAAAAATTCAAGACCATTTTCATGAACATTTCACTAATTGTTTCAGCAGAAGTATTTCAGTATATTATGGTAAAACATCCATTTCATGAGCATAACCTCCCAAAATTCATAGCACCTACCAAACGTGTCTTTTTTCAGACTGCCTGTGTATAAGATTCTTTTCTAATAGTTTTCTTTGATATGCTAAGACGCCCTCTGGCTTAGGGAATGCTATTTGAGGAACAGAAGATAAATTAGCTTGAAAGATTCTATGTAGTCAACTTTCAATTATTTAATTCTATCTAACTTATGTATTTTCAAGTATTCTATCTTCACTCATTTTGCCTAACTACCTATTTATTTCCAAAGTGGGAAAAGGTAAGAAGAAAAGGCAGAAACTGCAGCTGAATATTAACAACTCTTTTGTCTTTATACGGTCTGAGAGCATGTTAGGAATATTAAACGTAAGAATTAAGGATTATTATATTTACTTGCACAAATTTTGCTTATTTTGAGTTTTTTCCTAGTCATATTTTCACTGTGGCAAAGGAGAATATTTTTATAATAGTAATTAATTATGGAGAAAGATCATAACAAGCAATTATAGGACTTTTTAATTCTCTAAACTACCATTATTTTACAGAAGGAAAAAATAAATCTCAAAGTGGTTTAGTAACTTGCCCATGACCACACAGCTAACGTGGCAAACCTGAGTTACAAAATCTGATCTTCCGGACTCTAAAACCCATAGTTTTTCAACGTTTCATATGTATCCCTCAAACTTTCTGCCCAAATAGTTGGATGGCTTCTCAGAGCATGTATTGATTATACAACGTAAAAGCCCCCAGTTAGTAGAAACTAGGAGGTGGAGAATGCTTAAACCTTAAGTCTATTCTGTGAGGGAAAATTACAAAACAAAAGCAAAAAAATAAAATTACCTTTCCCATTTATTTAGTTATTCGTTTATTTGTTTTTACTTTTTTAAAAAGAAAAGTATATACATTAGAAGGGAAGAGAAAGGGTCATCAAATACGATGTGTTTGTGTCAACTCTTTCATCATCAGTGCAATTCAGGAATGTCCACCTCACTAACCCTTTAGGATCTGAAGGATGCCTGCAGTTCCTGCTTTTCTCCTCCTTTTTTGTCTGGAAGCTCCAATTGCTGTACCGTCCTTTCCTCTTCACCATATTTGTGCTTCAATGCATTTATTGACACCCAAAGGCTAGTCAGACATAGTCTTAAACATTCAAGCACCCACTACACTTGCTATAGTTTTTGCAGAGAGTCTGATATTCCTTTCACTGTAAGAATTTCATTCTGAACTTTTCTCATACTACACATGTGCTACATGTGATTTGGTTAACCAAGCTCTGCTATCAACAAGCTGGCAGTCTACATTGGCCACTTTATGTTATGCTACTCTGTTCTCTCAACATTTATTCCATAGCTCACTTCTGTAGTGTCTTAGTGTTGGAATACAAGTCACAGCTCAAACTACTTAAAATTTTATCTACATAAAGACTTCATAGTTAACCCACATGGTACTTTGTTGAAGACAGAAACAGAAAATACACAGGTCAAATTGTCAGAATCTGAAGCAACAATAAATACACTGAGTTTGTATAATATAACCTCATGATGTTTACACTACTCACAAATTGTATTTATTTAAATTTCCCACCAAAAGCAGTTTTCATTGTTCAACACAATGGTGGGCAGAAGCAACTACTTTGTTCATATTTTAACAATTTTCCTTAGGAACTAGTGTCTAGGAACACAGTGGATTTCAGGAGAGGGAACCCTTGTGTGTTCTCCACATTGAAATAGCTCTAGTTGTTTAATACATTTTTACCATCTAAGAATCCTCTTTGTAGTTTTAATGGAAAATTTTTTAGCAAATTTCACATTACACACACACACACACACACAGACACACACACATGCACAGACACATACACACACATACACAATGGAACTACAGTAATACACCTTTCCAAAAAAAGTAAGAGCATCCCCAGATAAACTCACCTAAGAGTCAATAGTTTGGGCTCTTACCTACCATGATATGTTCAAGGGAAACCATTGAATGGCCATATTTTTGGCATCAGAAGTGATAAATGATATAACTGAAAGGACACAATACTGGGAAAATGAGTTTAATATGTTTTCCTACAAATGCCAAATGCCATACTCATCCAGTTGAATTGAAATCAAATGTAAAAGGATATATGAAAATATGGATAATCTGGAGACAATTATCTCCACATAGGCTATAACCTACATTTTATATAGATAACATATTTATATACAAATTAGCCTCATTGCTATAAATACCTCTGGTAATGAATGGGTGCTGCCCAACTGAGCCAATGATTCAGTGAGGCATGAGGTATCCACACCACCTTCGCTACATACTGAACAAGGAGAATGAAATGTACTGTTTTCATTTTCTAATCATAAATGTATATCACTTTTTTCTTTCAGAATGCTCATTAAAATATATACTGATGGAGCTGAATTGCAGTTAAAAACTATGACTACACCCATCTCTGTGACTCATTTCTCACTCTCATGATATATTTGGAAATTGTTCCTTTAGGATTTCCAGAATCTTGTCGACCACTCTGCTCTTAAACTTGCCATTTCTACAAAGTAGTTCTTAGTGGAGTTTTGAAGTGTTGTGTTTTCTCACCACTGTGTTCCTTAAAGAGAGCTGAAACTTACATTTTGAAAGCAAAACGAAACACATACATTAATTGTATTTGAAAATTTGGCAAAGCACATCAAATTACTTTTACTCAAGTAATTAATTGAGTTAGATTTTAAACGCATAGTCGTTTGTGTACCTGCAATAATCTTTTTTGCAAGTGAAAATTCTCCACTCATTTCGAAATGATGCATAAGAGTCGTTTGTGACAATGGTAACTCAAACTTTGTCTTTCTAACCAACAGAGTTTAAGCACCAAGAGAGCAGTTCAACTGTAATCACCAGTGTTCTCGGATTTTTTGCTAAAGGTGCTTTGAGATGAAAAATCTCCCAGATTTTCTTCACAGGAAATGCTAAGTAGTAAGAGAAGTTTGATATTCTGAACAGAACACTTGTCGTTCTTAACTCCTTCCATTTTTTCACATTTGTACGCCTTAGTCACCAAATCTTTCAAAATATCTATGAATCTATTTACATCTCTCCATTTTTGCTACCACCATCTTAGTCCAGGCCACCAAAACATCTGAAATACTTCCACAGATGGCCTCCTTGCATGACATCAGGTCTACTTCCAAACCATTCTCCAAACCACAGCACTGTGGTCCCTTTAAAATACGTTATCAGATAAAATTCCAACAACTCCGTATCAGCCTCAGTATAAAATCCAAGCACCCCAAACATAAAGCTTAGCTTCAAAGTCTCATTGTCAGCTGCTGACTACCACATACTTACTTTCAAACAATAACATTCTGCTTGTGGGGCCTGCATGCATCACGGTGTCTAGTGTCCTTGTCTTTTCTGACGTTATCGTTCACGTCTAGAATGCATTGTCTGTGTGCACGCGCACACACTCACTTCTTTAGGACAAAAGGTAGATGTCACCAATACCAGGATCTAGCTTTAATTTCTTGAATCACTAGGAATTTTTTTAAAAGATCTCACTGCCAAGGCCACATTCTACATCAATTAAGTCTGGGTAGGATCCATGCATCAGTATTTTTTTTTTTTTTTTTTTTGCGTCAGTATTTTTTAAAGCTACCCAGGCAATTCCACCATGCAGCCAAGACTGAACGTCACTGCAGTAGGGTTTCAGCTGTTTTTCGTAAGAACAATCCATCTTCTGAATTAATCCCTCATACTCCACTGCCACATTAATCGGAACTTCTGTTTGTTCTCACCCAAACCGTATCACTAAGAGCATTGTCAAGTGCTTTGTTGAATTCCAAGGCCTCAATTATTTGGTCATTATCTTATTAATCTGCTAATTAATCAAACTAACACATGCTAATCCTAAATTATATGAGATTTTTCTACATTCAGCAAAACATCCATAGAAATTAAATATTTTTTCTTTCAATGCAAACTATGTGGATACCTACTAAATGTTAATTGTAGACATAATATAGTCCATCCCAGCCATTAAATGAGTTCTGGAATGAAACCTTAAAGTCAAGTTGTTTTATGTGTAAAGTACATTCTTTCATACATATGTGAATGTGGGCTAATACATTTTCTACTCCTTTTCGTAGAATCCAAATACCCCAGAAGATGACAGTTAACATGAAAGACCCTAAAACAATATCCACATCACAATTTAAATTATTCAGTTCACTTACAAACTCAGTATTTCCAAAACAGGCAGATTTATTTGTCATACTGATTTTTCTTTTTGGATAATAATGAACATATCACACAGTAGCCAAATATTTTTCCAAATCTTCCTGTGCATCTGGAGCCTGCTATACAAGGAGTCAGGACCCCTAAATGTCAGCCCTGCTTCAACACAGCCTGTGACCTTGGGCAACACTTTGAGTTTCCCAGGCCTCAGTTCCTTACACACTATATAAAATGAGGACATGGCTACAGGCTAGAACTCCTCAGAATGTTGTAAAACATCAATGGGAAAGGCATGTGTGCTTCTTGCAGGAGACAGAGGCACAATCAAGAAGAAACTGAGGAGAATTTCATAAAGGTCTATTTACAAAGGTGTGTGCAGCAGAAAGAAACCAACAAGGGATGATAAAGCACCCAAGGGCTAACTAAAATAGGAAGGAGTTACTCCCCCTAGCCCTAGGGGAATGACGGTGGGGGAATAGGAGAGCTGTTTCTAGAACCAGGTGACAGCTCTGTCTGGGGAAGAAAGGCTCCAGGTGCAGCCGTGGGTGGAGAAACACAGCCATTGCCACACCATAACTTAACAGGGAGGAAGCAGGGAATCAACATCCCGATCTCTCTGTCCTCTCCTCCTCTGATCATCTATCTGCTGGCAACTTCACCTGACCAAACCCAACCCAAATTCAGAAGGGAGTCCCAGGGATGCCCTCTGTAGAGGTGTAGAGCAGGATGAAGAGAAGGAATGATATGAAGAAGCAATTGGAGAATGGCCACAAAGTGAAAGCTCTTTCAACCTAACAGGTGTTCAGTAAATTGTTTTTAAAATATTAAATACAAACACAATATCACAGTGAAGCTATCAATCTATATGACACTATAACAGTGGATACGTGTCATTATACATTTGACAGATTCAATGTATAACAATATCAGTGAACCTTAATGTAAACTATCAACTTTACCTAATAATAATGTATCAGTATTGACTCACCAGTTGTAACAAATGTACCACACTAATGTAAGATGTTAAAAACAGGGGTAACTTGTGGGCAGTAAGGGGCATAGGGGAATTCTCTGTATTTTTTCTCAATAATTTGTAAACCTAGGATGCTCCCAAAAAATTAAGTCTCTTAATTTTTTAAAAAGTGTCCTTTTCATTACCTACATCCATTGAAAATGTCCCATGATCCCCACAGATTCCACCATGCCACAGCACCCATGAAAATGAGGTGGAAAAGATATAACCTCCCTATGACATTGAGTTGTGAGAGGTTAATTCCCAAGATTGGAGATGCAGAAATACATCTGGGAAATCCCCAACCGCAAAGAGTTAATGGTGCCTTCCTTTTCTAAAATCTCCATTTGCCTACTCCTTGTTCTGCTAATTCAGAAAGACGAAGTTCTCCTTTGCTTCTCAGTGAAAGCTCTTAATAATGTATTCCATATTATCATTGCAGTTGTAATGATTAATTTTTCACTTAAAGCTAAGGCTTTGTTTTTATAATAATTTAAATATGAAAGTTCTTTGCCCTTTGAAGAGATTGAAGATACAGTTTGGAAATGTTTTCATAGTGTGATAATTACCATAGATATCTCCTGCTGATAATTCTTCACTAAGGTGAAAGAGAAAATAAAATATGTTTTGGGTCAAAAAAAAAAAACTCTGACACACTGGAATACATTCAATTTGGAACCTGACATCAGATTTTTTTTAATCTAGTTTATTTCAGTATGATTTACCATAGCTGTATAGTAGGTCCTCTGAAATGCATGTAACATACCATAATAATGAAATTCTACACATTACACAATGAATATAAAGGTTCTGGTGTTTTATATTTTTTGATGTATGACAAACAGGACCATAGGTATTTGTGAAATCCTGATAGCGCTCTCTTAATAAAAGAGAGTTTATAATTTAAGCACAAAATTATAGTTGTTATTTAACAGTAGATTAGAAAAAAATCAAGTAGCAAAAAACTATGTTTAAAAAAACAAAACAAAACACTAGCCTCAATGTTCCAAAGTAGATACTAGATAAATGACAACAGAATTTAGGGAGCTTTCCTGATGCTGCTGGCTATAGGAACAGGTGTGGTCGAAAAGAATAGGTAGCCAGCTGTCTCTTCTCCAGAGCACAGAGTAGAACTGTCCTTCCCCTCTTCACAATAGTCCCCCGATTAAACCCAAACACCCTGCATCCCTGCCTCAGGGGAGGGCTCAAAGCAACAGGGTCTTCCAGTAGGCCTGGCTTTTGTCCTCCAGGGTTATAGGCACTAGAGAGCACAGAATCCCCATTCTTCAAGATGCTGTGGTCTAGCAATGGCAGCTGAGCTGCTGGGGGGCCTCAGAGATGAGCCTAAAAATGAGGGCAGCTCATACAGTTTACAACTTTGATGATACGACTAACTTATTAGTCACAGAGCAGCATTTCGAACATCTTTCCCTGCCTCCTTTTTGTTCACTCATGCATAAATGCAAACTCTGTTAGGATATAAATGCCCATCTTTCTGGTCTTATCTGCACTGTTTGTATGCACACTCTAGCCCTGGGAAGGCTGAGGAACAGACTATCACATCGAGATACAGAGTGCTTTCTGGTTTGCAGAGGCAGCTGTTGTTTGCACTGTCTGATGCCTTTCACAAGCTTTTTTCTCATCCATATCTGTGCAGAGACTTTTCTTGAAAAACCTTACCCCAAACACTGAGCTGGTGTGTCTAGCCCTGTGACTTCCCAGAAATCCACAGGATATTAAATCTTCTCCAGGATTTTAAAACAGAAAAGCTGTGACTTCAACTATCGAAAAAAAGGAGAGGGGGGCTTTCTTTTCTTGATATAATTAATAATATTTTAAAGAATATTTCAAAAGCTCAATCCAGGATTCACCCCTTTGGCCAAAGGGAGGCTGTAATTACAGTTGAGCCCTCTAAGAATTACTTAAAGAGTCCCTTATCATCTAAGGAAGTACATTTTTTGGCCAGGGATGCATGTGTTGTCAAATTAAGATGAACAACATCTTAGTAGGTAATGGGTTCAGCAACTACTTCACAATTTGTTCTTGGCAAGATCACCAAGGGTTCTGAGGCTCTGTAACACCCTGGAAAAACATTTAGGGAAAGAATGCAGGATGCAGCAGGAAAACAGATTACAGCTCCCTCAAGTGAAGAGAAGAATGTTTCTTCCCATGTAGCCAATGTTTGTATTTGTTCCTGTAGATCTTGAGAAATAATGAAACGAGTTCCAGTGGCACTTTTAAAATATATCTATAACTTTATTTTCCCTGGTGAGGGAAGAGAAAAGGAAGGAGGAAAAATTAATCTGTACATAAAACTGTGTACATAAGAAAGTAAGGAAAAAATACATATATCTGCTGAATAATTCCTCTTTGATGTCTTATGACTAAATTATAAGGATAACAACCAGCAACAACACACACTATTTAAAATAGTAGAAGAGGCTAAGAGGGAAAACATAATTGGGTTAATATATACAAATACGTGGGCATGTGTGTGCACATACACACACACACAGGTTATCCTCAAAATCTTAGTGAGGTTTTGAGTTTTAATAACTTGAAAAGTACAAGTGCTACAAACTTACAAAACAATACCATTTCAAGACAATTTTTTTAACTTTTTATTTTGTATTAGGGGATAGCCAATTAACAATGTTGTGATAGTTTCAGGTGCACAGCAAAGCGACTCAGCCATCCATACACATGTATCCATTCTCCCCCAAACTCCCCTCCCATCCAGGCTGCCACATAACACTGAACAGAGTTCCCTGTGCTATACAGTAGGACCCTGTTGGTCATCTATTTTAAATACAGCAGTGGGTACAAGTCAATTCCAAACTCCCTAACCATCCCCTCCCTGTATCCATCCCTCTGGTAACCATAAGTTCATTCTCTTAGTCTGTTTCTGTTTGGTAAATAAGTTCATTTCTATCATTTCTTTTTAGATTCAGCATATAAGTGATATCATACAATATTCCTCTTTGTCTGGGAAGACAATTTTTTTAACATCTTTATTGGAGTATAACTGTTTTACAATGTTGTGTTAGTTTCTGCTTTATAACAAAGTGAATCAGCTATACATATACATATATCCCCATATCCCCTCCCTCATGTGTCTCCCTCCCACCCACCCTATCCCACCCCTCTAGGTGGTCACAAAGCACCGAGCTGATCTCCCTGTGCTATGCGGCTGCTTCCCACTAGCTATCTATTTGACATTTGGTAGTGTGTATATGTCCATGCCACTCTCTCACTTCGTCCCAGCTTACCCTTCCCCCTCCCCATGTCCTCAAGTGCATTCTCTATGACTGTGTCTTTATTCCTAGGTTCATCAGAACCGTTTTTTTTTTTTAGATTCCATATATATGTGCTAGCATAGGTATTTGTTTTTCTCTTTCTGACTTATTTCACTCTGTATGACAGACTCTAGGTCCGTCCACCTCATTACAAATAACTCAGTTTCATTTCCTTTTATGGCTGAGTAATATTCCATTGTATATATGTGCCACATCTTCTTCATCCATTCGTCTGTCGACGGACACGTAGGTTGCTTCCGTGTCCTGGCTATTGTAAATAGAGCTGCAATGAACATTGTGGTACATGACTCTTTTTGAATTATGGTTTTCTCAGGGTATATGTCCAGTAGTGGGATTGCTGGGTCATATTGCAGTTCTATTTTTAGGTTTTTAAGGAACCTCCATACTGTTCTCCATAGTGACTGTATCAACTTACATTCCCACTAACAGTGCAAGAGGCTTCCCTCTTCTCCACACCCTCTCCAGCATTTATTGTTTGTAGATATTGTGGTGATGGCCATTCTGACCGGTGTGAGGTGATACCTCATTGTAGTTTTGATTTGCATTTCTCTAATAATTAGTGATGTTGAGCATCCTTTCATGTGTTGGTTGGCAATCTGTATATCTTCTTTGGAGAAATGTCTATTTAGGTCTTCTGCCCATTTTTGGATTGGGTTGTTGGTTTCTTTAATATTGAGCTGCATGAGCTGCTTGTATATTTTGGAGATTAATCCTTTGTCAGTTGCTTCCTTCGCAAATATTTTCTCCCATTCTGCGGGTTGTCTTTTCATCTTGTTTGTAGTTTCCTTTGCTTTGCAAAAGCTTTTAAGTTTCGTTAGATCCCATTTATTTATTTTTGTTTTTATTTCCATTTCTTTAGGAGGTGGGTCAAAAAGGATCTTGCTGTGATTTATGTCATAAAGTTTTCTGCCTATGTTTTCCTCTAAGAGTTTTATAGTGTCCAGGCTTACATTTAGGTCTTTTTATAGTGTCTGGCCTTACATTTAGGTCTTCAATCCATTTTGAGTTTATTTTTGTGTATGGTGTTAAGGAGTGTTCTAATTTCACTCTTTTACATGTAGCTGTCCAGTTTTCCCAGCACCACTTATTGAAGAGGCTGTCTTTTCTCCATTGTATATTCTTGCCTCCTTTATCAAAGATAAGGTGAACATATGTGCATGGGTTTATAAGACAATTTTTAAGTTTCTTTTATACTAATTTAGCTCTGTGAATGTTGAATAATATATTTTTAATTTTAACATTTTGTTTCAGTCAGCAGGTACCATCATTTGTATATGTAAACAGAGCAAAGATGAGAATACACACAGAAACAAGTCATGAGGCTACAGCTGAGTTTTACAACTTCTTTCTTCCGGTATCCAGTTCTTGTTCCTTGTCTCTCAGCCAGCATTTCTGGGCTGGTTTTGTTCTTTACCTGGTTGGGTGACCTAAATAGGACTTCTGAATTGTTAGTAGTAGTAAAACAGCAGCAGCAATAACAGTGGTAATAAAGGGAAGGCCCCAGCATATACAACGGCAAACTCATTTCCCTTTGATAATCAAGACCAATCATCCAGACATTAAACTTCTGCTTTGCCTTTTAGGTCAGGGTTGTGAGGAGTTCAAATTTGTTCAGTGGAATTCTCAGCTTCCACTTGGATAGGACCATTTTTGTGACAACTCAACTGATAGATCCAGCCAAGATCAAAGTTATAGAACTGGGAAACAATTCTTAGTGAATGAATCATTGAGGTAACATGGGATTAGACTACCCACACTCCCACACCCTTAAGCCCATGTCCTGGCTATTGCAGAAACAGAATTATGTATTAGTTGCTGTTGCTGTCAGTTGCTACCAGAATATATACTGCATCTTGTCAGATGACACCTCAGCACTGCAAGTTCTTATTCACATACTTGCACTTTTTCTTCAATGGATCAGTGTACCATTCCATCAGAACAGTAGCTTCTGGGTGATGTAGTACACGGTAAGACCAGTAAGTCTCATGGATATGAGTCACTGCTTTTGCTGTAAGATGAGCTCTTTGGTCAGAAGCCATATTACGTGGGATACCAATACAGGGAATAAGGTATTCAATAAATACACAGGTGGTGATGCTGGCCGAGGCTTTGTGAGGGAGGAAATACAATTCATAGCCAAAGTCAGTATATTTTTTAAAGAAAAACATTTCTTTCCTTCCAGGCTGGCAGGGGTCCAATATAATCCTCTGCCACCGAGGGGCTCACTATTCCCACTCGGAAATGATGCTATATTGGGGTATGAGATTTGGTTTGTGCTGTTTGGTGAACCATTCAGCTGTGGCCTTTGTCGTATGAGTTTTGTGGGAAGAAAATCTTGTGTTGTTTAGATTCCATCCTAATTCTGGTGATTTTATTCCTGAGTCCAATAACCAAGCACTGGAATGACTAAGAAAAGAGAGAAACTGATCTCCACAGGGTGGGTTGTATCCAAATATTACTGAGGGCCTTCTCTGGCATGCTCTCGACAGCATTCACATACTCTTTGCCTAGATCTCCATACCACCAAGTGTCCCATCTGATTCCCTTCAAGTCTGTGATGATCCAGCTTTTCCATTAGTCTTTGCTCGTGTACTGGTATCCAGCTGTACCCCTGACCATTATCCCTTTAAAGTAAAGTTAAAAATACGGTGCACGTCTTAAAGTTCTGTCTACTGAGAGGGCTTTTTTTCCCTCACTGTCTCTCTATGACACTCTTAAACAGTGCTGAAAGAAAGTTGCAGTTCGTTTCAAACTGGTGGCAGCCTATCATCCCGAACTGTCTCTAAACCAAACCTGAAATTTTGTCTGCTTCAGACAACTGGTCATAGGGAAATACTGACCATGAGTCCACATGTTACAGTCAAAGGAAATGTGACAATGAAGCAGGAGAACACACTTGTTCTGGGAGCCTGAGTCACCAGCTTACACATCCTACTTGTGTTCCCATGGCTTGCTGGAACACGATTTCTTATATGTCTCTTCCACTTAATGATAGAGTGATCCTGAGCATGCTCTTCTTTATGGTTGAGATCAGATAACATCCAGTTTGTGATGGGAAACTTAGGTAGCATGATCAATTTATATCCTATAGTGAGTCATTCTATCACTGTCAGGGTTGAAAAGCAAGCCAGCGACTATTTCTTCAAAAGAGAATAGTTAACTATGAAGGATAGTACTTTTTAAAAAATCCTAGGGATATATGCTATCACATACCTTTCAGGACTTGCCAGTGGTGCTACATAGTAAACCTGTCTTCCACAGACATCATAGGCACTCATGGAATTTGCTGGTTCATAAATTCCAAATAGCAAAGCAGCATGTGCTTCTGTCCAAAACAACAAGAGCACTATCTCTTCTTTTGGCTGCTATTAAAAATTAGCAGCTTTAGGTGTTACTTGTTAAGTGGATTAGAACATCCTGAAAGGTGATATATGTTGCCTCCAGAACCAAAGGTTCCACCATGAACTATGACTCTTCTTACAGTGGTAGTAGAAGGCACAGTAACATTTTTAAATTCTGGTTGGGATACCTTGACATGCCCACTGGACCCCTAGAAAATCGACCAAGTTCCCTGAATTTCCATGAGGATATTGTGCACCCTCTGGTACATATGTGTCTTAATAAGGCAATTGGCATGGTGTCACTAATATAGTGGACAAATGTAATATCCTGTGTGATATTACACAGGATAATATCACACAGGATATGTGTAATATCCTCCCTATAATGACAGAGAGCAAAAGAATTGATATAGCCCTGAGGTAGGATAATGAAGACGTACTGCTAAATAGCTGTATCCTAGATACTAGGGGCTGAATTGATTTACTCTAATAAAGGTAGTACAGCTGGAACAGCAATTGAAATTAGAGTCACCACCTGATTAATTTTATGAAAATTAACTGGTGTTCTGCAAGATCCATATATCTTCTGCATACAACAGATAGGTGAGTTAAATGAGAATGTGATTTTAAACATTTATTTTGTATCTTTCAAGTATTTGGTGGTGGCAATAAGTTCTGCAATTACCCATGATTTGGCATGAATTTTCACTTTCTGTTTTGGTAAGAGGAGCATTTCTTCAGCTTCTAATTTTCCCATCCTACTATAGTGGTCCTCTTCTACAGGTCAGAAAGCCAATGTGGGGACTCTGTCAGTTGCTATGTCTATTCCAACTAATAATATTCTGGAACAATAAGCACAGGGTGTTAGAGGACATTGGCTAAAACTCTGTTTATTGCCTGATCACAGTAAGACCAAACTCTGACTGAGGCATTTTGAAGCCTCGTGCATTAGTGGCTGTTTGGGACCAAGGTCCAAAGAGATTTTAGAACTCTGGGCCATCCCCGTTACTCAGTGTACGGTCGCTCTGGCACGTGGCCTCAGGTCACTCCATGGAAGACTGAAAGGAATGTTTACAGTACACACCTGTGGCAATTTTGTTGGGACCTTCCTCAAGGGAAACTGCCTCCTCTTTATTCCAAAGCTTCTGGGTCTGTGAAGTGGATCAAATCGGGGATTCGAGTGAGTTATGACTCTTCATTGTAGTGACTCATTTCCGATCTCTGATTACTAAACCTTGAGTTTTTAATCAAACATGCAGATCAAGTAGACATTATAGGAATCAAGTAAAATGTTAGTAGCCTGCTCAACTATCAAAACCTAGACTCTCACAGTCAAGTTACGCTGCACCACCCTCTACCCTTTGCAGTAATGGCACCTCTGTGTCTCTGGTTTCTGCCATTCGCTCTTTAAAACTGGGGAGTACATTTCAGTGGCACCATCTCGCACAGTCTTCCCCAGCCTGCAATGAACAGCCACCACCATGCTTTCTGCTGGTGCTGCTTTCATCAGCATCGCTCCAAGCTTTGGTGCAGGGCGTATTCTCTAAACTCTCCTCAGGGATACAGTAAGGGCATAGATGTGAGAGTTTCCCATGATCAATATTCTCTGACATTCTTATTTCCTTAAGCTTTTAGATACATTAGTCAACTTTATACTAAGGAAGTCCTGGCACCTCATACTTATCTAATTTAGATCACTGATATGTTCAGGTTTAAGTCAACAGACTGAGTAAACTTTTGAAGTCACTCCCAGCTGTTTGTGGTAACACAGTTACTCCAGAATGTCTTGTAAGGGCACCCATTCAGTAAACTAGCTTTATGTATTTTTTTAATTGTTATGTTTATTGCTTTGTTTTGCCCTGCTATAATTCCTTTAGAATCATTTTTACCAACATTCTTCCCAGTTTTCTGTGAATATAATTTTGGAAATTGTTGCTTTTGTTTTAGTGTGTGTGTGTGCCATCTCCTCCTGGATTAGAATTTGTAATCATCCCCAACATCCTGTGCGCAGCCTCTGATTACATGTCTGGAAGCAATGAGAGGTGTGTGGATAGGTTCTGAACAGAACTGGCGTTGCCTTACCAGGGGACGCTTCACCGAGGTAATTTAGAACCAACAGGCAAAGCGAGGCTAACGTCCCCTCATAGGGGAAGATAAGCTGCTTCTGATGGAAAGCAAGGGTTAGTGGCAGTAAGCAGTTTAAACTCCTCAAATTCACTGGAAGCCATTGGAAAATTCTTATTCCAGTTCTTAGAGTTCTACTCCTTCCTAATCAATACTCCAACTTTTACATAAGAGGCAAAGCATTGATTAAAAATTCCATTTGCCCTGTAAGTCTGTAACTCACAAGACCAAATCTTATTTCTGGTTCTGAATTTATAGCTCTGTATCTATTAACTTGCTGAAAAATATATTTTTAAGAGTAGTCATAAAAGGATTTTGCCCCTCTGATTATGCCAAAGTCTGTCTTTAATAGACACTATTTCCTACTTGCCTTTTCTTTGGACTACCTATTTTTGTTTTCCACTGATGATGAAGTCATATGGCCTTCCAATGACTAATCCCAGATTCCCATATGTGAGAGTCTGTTTTCTGGATCCGTGTTTTTATATATTGTATCAGACAGAGTTTGGTCAGGAAAACAGAAAACACACTAAGTATTATAAGCAGGAAGAGGTTTAATATAGGGAATTAGAAACTTACAAAACAGTTGAATATCTGGGTTGGGGAAGAGAGCAGAGATCTGTTAGAGTCAAGAAATCATGAAGTGAGGAATTGCAAGACACAACTGTTTATTTCCTCAGCTGCCTTCAGCACTAAAGTGGGTGATCAAACAGAAAACGCTCAGAAAACTCTGGGAAAAAAAATCTCCATGTTTATTTCCTCAGCTGCCTTCAGCATTAAAGTGGGTGATCAAACAGAAAACGCTCAGAAAACACTGGGAAAAAAAATCTCCATCTGTTTTTTTTTTTTATAAAACTACAAACCTATTTGCTGCTGCTCATTCAGTAATGGTGCTTCCTTCCCCTCTTTCTGTTAGGAGATGATTCTCCATGGGTCTCTAGCATCTCTGCACCTCTTGCAAATAAAGGCACTGACTGACTTCATTCCAGACTATCTTTTCAGAGAGGTTTATGTAGCAAGTAGCCTTAGAAGACTGAGATAGTGTCTCCCTCCAGGGCGAAGGCCAGATAGGGTTACTGGTCTAAGGTCACAGTTCCTCTCCTGTAACCCACTCCAGTGTGTGTGCAGGTATCACCCAGCCCACTTTTCATTGCTCTGTGGGATTTCTGTCTGGCAGAACCAATGCGAATGCTGACCCATGAAGTGAGGAATTGCAAGACACAACTGTTTATTTCCTCAGCTGCCTTCAGCATTAAAGTGGGTGATCAAACAGAAAACGCTCAGAAAACACTGGGAAAAAAAATCTCCATCTGTTTTTTTTTTTTATAAAACTACAAACCTATTTGCTGCTGCTCATTCAGTAATGGTGCTTCCTTCCCCTCTTTCTGTTAGGAGATGATTCTCCATGGGTTTCTAGCATCTCTGCACTTCTTGCAAATAAAGGCACTGACTGACTTCATTCCAGACTATCTTTTCAGAGAGGTTTATGTAGCAAGTAGCCTTAGAAGACTGAGATAGTGTCTCCCTCCAGGCCGAAGGCCAGATAGGGTTACTGGTCTAAGGTCACAGTTCCTCTCCTGTAACCCACTCCATTGTGTGTGCAGGTATCACCCAGCCCACTTTTCATTGCTCTGTGGGATTTCTATCTGGCAGAACCAATGTGAATGCTGACCCTCTGACTTCTTCTGTAGCTCTAAGTAATAAAGTCCTTCATCTCTGACCCAGGAGTTTTATGCCCTCTGCCAGCTTCTATAAAACAAAGGCAGACTAATTTAACTTGCAGGTAGCATAAAATTTCAAACCTCCCAGGTCTTGACACCAAATTTCATATCTCAGAGGAGGACCTTTGTTTTCTACAAGGCAGAAAAAAAGCACAAAAATAGGCGAAGATAGATAGATGTTGCCCAACACCTCAAAAAAATCATCCAACAGCTTTTAAAAAAATACGAATATAAAAAATATTTCAGTTTTTGGTTTTCGGTTCATTTTTTTCATACCTCATTAATTTTATCTTTTGGCTTTATGAAATCCTTACTTATATATTCTCATTCACAGTGTCTCATTTATATAGTCATTGAACGATTGAATTCTTACTCTCTGTTAGGCTTTGAGTTTAAAATTATGAGCAAAAATATACCTGGTCTCTATTCCATTGGCATTTTTCTTGATTGTTTTTTCCTAACTCCTTAAGTTGAATGTTTCACATATTTTAAAACTAACTATGGCTTTAGTTACATTTCATATTTATTTGAAGTGCTTATTTTCATGAATTTCTTAGTTATGTGTCTTCTATAATTTGATTTCTTCTTCTAAGCAACAGTTTTTAAGAAAAGTGTTTTTGTGATTCTCCTTTTAAATCTTAAGTGTGAAAGGTATTTGCACAAAGTGCCTGTCATGCTAAATGTAAAAGAGTAGAGAGCAGATTGTCTAAAAATAACTGAAAATTTTTTTGAGTTTGAGTAAAAAAGCATTGGTTCAAAGCATAGTACACATCAAAATATACAACGCTTCAAGAATGGATATTTGTTAGACCTTTTTTCTTGCCCTAGAGGTGTAGAATGTCTTATTTCCTTTCTCCCAACATTCTTCGGATTTTAAATTCATACAAACTTTCTAATGGGCCATTTAGCAGCATAAACAAAAGGTTGAACATTTTCATATTATTTAATTAAGAAATTCTACTTCTAATACTATACTATAAAGAAATAATTGTGCAGTTGGCAAAGATATATATTCAGGAGAATGGCCACTGTAGTTATTAGTGAAAAATTAAGAACAACTCTAAAAATGCCCATTAACAGGTACTTGAGTAAAAGCTGATAAATCTACATATGGAAATTCTATGTATCACTGAGAATGAAGATAAACATGTATTAACAGGGAATGGTATAGTATTCATGGTAGAGGACTGAGTTATGTGAAAGCAGATTTAGTTCCAATATCTAATTAAAAATACATACATATATTATAAAGTGTGCATACGAAGTATGAAGGCTTTATACCAAAATGGTATTAATTATTTTTCTGAGTGTTTTGATTATAGGTAATTTTTCCTCTTTTAGTTTATATTCTATTTTTTTTCTAAAGGATATATATTGTTTGTGCATTATAAGCAATATTAACAACAAAATTCCTGTCTTTTGCTGTGTTTTCAGTGTATATAGGAAGTTTCCAGCTGTTACAGATGCAGTAGTTAAAAGATATAGAGTGTATGGAGACGCAAGAGGGAAGAGATATGGGAACATACGTGTATGTATAACTGATTCGCTTTGTTGTAAAGGAGAAACTAACACACTATTGTAAAACAGTTATACACCAATAAAGATGTTAAATAAAATAAAATAAAATAAAAGTATTTGCTTCAAAATAAAAAAAAAAAGAGATAGAGTGTATGGATTAGAAATGCTGATAAAAACCTGTAGATGCTTCATTAGATGAAGAATTTATTAAAACAACAACAACAACACTTGGTCCAAGCAACCCACAAGATCACAGGCAAGATTTTTCATGATTTTTCTGTGTTAAGTAACCTGAAATTCCTTGAGGGTGCTAAAGCAATCGTATTAAAGAACACTTTACTTTTAACTTAGTTACTGCTAGATTTTAATGATGGGGGTGGAAAGAGTTGGGTCATGGCACTTCTCAGTACCGAGCTTGGGGAGGAGAGTTGCACAGTTTCGGAAATAGAATCTGAGTCTTCTCTGCTTTCTTTTATATGAGTTGATTAAGAAAATAATCTGAAACGGGTTCCATTGCTAAGTGAATGCTGCTAACCTAGGATATACAGTGTAAAAATGGCATGGACGTTGCTCTTCCTGAAGGGTAGATTTCCTGTTTTCAGAAAACTTAGGAATGAGTCTAAAGTCTCCTTTGTAAATGAGAATGCCTAATTGTCTGGGCTTTTACCTTTGTACTTTCATCTTCCTAAAGCATCATTTCCTTGAATCTTGGTCTTGATCCCTGCTGGGTTAAATTCCCCTGGCATCAGTCCATATAGCAGAGACATTATAAACTTTCACATGAATTCAACATTCTCTACATACTTCCTTAATTGGATCATTGTTATTTTCTCTGTATACTTTGGATACTGGCAAACTGCCTTTGATTTTCTTTGTAATTGCTTGTCCCTGTGCCACCCATCCGTATACTAGTTTGTGTTGTAGTTAAATTAATCACAGAACTCTATCACCAAGATCTCCCTCAGTATCATTACCATCACACAATCTTTTATTGGCTTAGAGACTATTCTTGGCTGTTGCTAAAAAAAAAAAAAAAACCACCTTAATCTCTTTACATTCTGTTTCTCCTTTATGGAGAGAATAATTGAATTAATTTTACAACATAATTTCAGAAATAAAAAGTTACATGGTACGTCTCTTTTGCAGCTGAAACCAGTAATCAACCAAATACAAGACAACAGAGTATGTAATAGCAGTTATATTTCTTAAAGTCAGAAACTTCTTTTTTCCGAAACAGAAACTAGAGCCTTCCCACAGTTTCTCCTACTTAATTCTTCAACAATAAAATGATTTCTTCTAAGAAGTCCTGTGGAATCTCTTTAGCTTTTCTATACAGATGGTTACCTTTGTCAAAGAAAAACCAGAGTCTGATAGTAAAGTAATTAAAAAAAAAAAAAAGATTTTACTCAGGAACTATTGCAATAGGAGAAAAGAGACCTCAGTATAGAACTGGGCTCACAGATGGTTACCTTTGTCAAAGAAAAACCAGAGTCTGATAGTAAAGTAATTTTAAAAAAAAAGATTTTACTCAGGAACTATTGCAATAGGAGAAAAGAGACCTCAGTATAGAACTGGGCTCAATTCTGAATACAACAAGGAAATGTGGGAATTTATAGCCCAAGAACAGATGGAAGGGTGGGGATGGAAACTTATTAAGAGGAAACAGGGGTAAGGGGATTCTGGTTAAACTCACCTAACAGGATTCTTGCTGAAATCAGCAGGCTAGGGTAATCAGACATCAGATATCGAGGGTGATCAGGTACCAAGGGTGGGGGATTTTGGTTAAAATTGGGCCATTGGGCAACATACCCAAGAATGGGGCTAGTCTGGCTCAGAAGAACCGGACTAAAGTTTGGTAAAGGAGAGAATCCTTGTCAGTCTTTCCTCCCGTTCAAGGAAAGAAGCATGTCTCTTCTAACGTAAGTCCATTTCTCATTTGGTAGCATTTTGTTCATTAAGGACCGACTGAAGCATCTGTTGGAACTTGGTAGTAGAGGATATCTGCTGGATGGTGCTAGCAGTCAGGCATTAAATGAAAGCAGTTTCTGTGAAAGTAAAAGAAAAACAAAGATTAATAGTTGGAAACCCAGTTTCTGAGTCCAGAGTAGAGTCAGCTGAGATTTCTAGATGCTGGACTCGAAGACAGCAGTGGCCATCCAATGGATCTCCTGGTTTACAGTTTGAACGTCTTTGGTGATGGCGTTGGGTGTTCGGGTGAACTTTCTGAGTTGCCCCCATAGCAGCAGGCGTGAAGGTTGCTCATATATGATCTGTTGTGATTTATTTGAAGTTTATATCGAGCCCTCCAGTTTCAGCTTCCAGATTTCAGGAAAGAAGGCAGGAAAAGTGCAATTTTTGTTCTTGGTGCTGACAAGTAATTACAGTGGATGAAGAATGAGAAACGTTAATTTGGAGAGTTATCGCCAGATTATCAGAGGAAACTAGGAGAATCGAGAACCCACAGATGAAGGAAGAAGCTGGTCTAAAAGCTTGAGTGGAAACACTGAGCATGTGTGTGGGGTTTTTGAACTTTAAAGTATGACTGTGTAGATGAACCACAAGTGTTAGAGTCTTTAGTTCTTTCCTTTTGAGCTGGTCAGATTCCCCAGAATGTTCTCTTCCATCTCCTGCTTGGTGGGTAAATGTCTGGCTGTAAGAATTCTGGGGCTTCAGTAGAAAATGAAGACTGGGGGTTTCAACCCAGCCTACAACATGCATGTGGTCACTGCATCCCCTACTTTCTGTGTGATACCAACATTTTCATTCATGCCACTTGATCCCCATTCCAAAGACCCTCAATCTTACCTTTTCCAGGACATGAATCCTTTGTCTTCTGTCCAGTGAGATAGCAGGGAAGAGGAACTAGAGTTCCAACTACTTTGCAGTTTCCCCCAATTTTCCTCATTTTAGCTTCTCTCCCTTCACTCCTATTTCCAGAGGCACATGGTGTGACCTATTCCTGACTCTTTGGATGATTCTCTACTTTAAGTCAGGGGGCTTCTCAGGTCTCAGATCACTGCTGCCCTAGGATTCCTCTTTTTCAGGTCTGCTCAGCCAGTTACCACAGGTCCATCTGTTTTCCAGCTTGCAAAATGCATTTCTGTTAGCTTCACAAATGTCATGAATTGCTAGGACTGTAGTCTTAGTTCCTTTTTCCCAGTTAAACTGCTGAAGATCTGCATATTCCCCTGAGATCCTCTTTCGGTCGCTTGAGAATATACTCCTAGGAGTATATCCCTGAGCTACCCAACTGGTATGCAGCACACCATGGGCTGCCACAGAAGAGTTGTGGGTGTGTCACGAAATCCTTTCGGATCACTGAAGCCCTTTCTCTCTGAGTTCCTCAGACAATGGTCCAGGCAGAGCCAGACAGAAATTGTGCCCAAGGTCCCTGTGAGCAGTGAACACATGAAACATCCAGCACTTACTGTTCTATAATAAGGAAGGGAATCCTCTACCACCTGGACATCTATATCAGCAGCCACTGTAGATGTGGGTCCATTGAGCTGCTGTATGTTGTACGTCCAAGGTGTGCAAAAGAGCGTGGTACGCAGACCAAAGTCAGGGCTAGGATCTAAAACTGTCTTTACATACATTCTGTTCCTCTTGCAATCCAGGTGCATTTTTAGAGGCATCTAAGCTAGCGGCTGGGTCACAGCCCTAGCAACGTATGTATGTTCTGCAAATGAAAGATTCACCATTATTTTGAAATTTTTGATTTGAAAGAGTTTGAATGGATTTGAAATCTATTACAGTTATTATAAGACATTTTATCATTAAATTATTAATGAAGGAAAGAATATCTTTAACGGTTTTACACATAATTTCAATAGTTTCAAATGTCTAGTTTTAAAATGTGTTTAAATGATATTTCATATATCTGTATGAACAAAGGTTTTCCTTGATGGTGACTATCAAGAATTTGAAATGATCATCATTAATAGGTCTTGATCAGGAGCAGTGTATGGCCCTTTCAAGCGTAAAGTGAAATTTTTTAAAGTATTTTTTAAACAGACATGAGCTCAAGTTTCTCGTTTAAAGTTTTCAGTGAACGTTGTTTGCATGTTTCATATACCTTCACTATCTAAATTTACCCCCAAATTTTGTACTTCAGTTCCTTTCATATAAAAACTGTACTTAAGTAATAACTGTAAACGGAAAGTAACCTTTAAAAACTGTATAAAATTTTAAAATTGTTTAATTAAAAATAAATAGATAAATGTTTTTTAAAAGAGAGTGAAAAGACCACCCGCATAATGAGAGAAAATATCTGCAAATCATATACCTCACGAAGGGCTTTTATCCAAACTATACGAAGAAATCTTACAACTCGATAATAAAAAAATATAGAGAACCCAATTTTAAAATGGGCAAAGAATCTGAATAGACATTTCTCCAAAGAAGATATACAAATAGCCAATTAGCACATGAAGAAAAAAAAGCAAAACCTGTACTTAATTTTCACCAAGCTACATGGGGAATCACTTAACTCCCTTCAATTTATCTGTCTTAGACTGGATCCCTGGAAATATATTCTGAGACAGAGAATTTGAGGCGGAAGATTTACTGGGAAAGGCCTTTTGGAGACACACCTGTAAGGAATTAAGGGCTGAGGCAACACAGGACAGAGGCAGAAGCTGACCAACCTCACGTTTACAGCTGAGGCCTCAGCTGATCCCACTGGGAGATCTGGTGTTGTGATGGGCTTTCGGAGTTGTCTCGAATTGATGCAGGGGGATGGGCCTATATAGTCTCACATCAGCCATTCATTACACCTGCTCAGAGGGCATATAACGTTGAGTGAGATGCACTGTGAGAAGCTGCAGTTTCATTTCCTATCAGCTTGGAGATGGGTAAGTCAGCCCTGGGCAGGGCACTACAGAATTTGCTGCACTGAGTGCTCAGGAAGCACTGCTGAGTTATTGCTGAGTTATCACAGAAACTGACTTTATTTCTTTAACTTCCTTGGGCTTTTACTGAGCAACATTCATTTGGATTATTTTCATTGGGCCTACTTTTTCTGAATACTCTGTACCTCCTGAGATTTCATCAACGTTGCGGATGATAGTAGTAAGTGCTGTAAAAGGGGAGGGGAAAGGGTAAGCTGGGACAAAGTGAGAGAGTGGCATGGACATATATACACTACCAAACGTAAAATAGAGAGCTAGTGG
Source organism: Physeter macrocephalus (assembly GCF_002837175.3). Classification (NCBI taxonomy): domain Eukaryota; kingdom Metazoa; phylum Chordata; class Mammalia; order Artiodactyla; family Physeteridae; genus Physeter; species Physeter macrocephalus. Next base: position 85,751,344 of record NC_041218.1, read on the forward strand.
GAAGCAGCCACATTGCACAGGGAGATCAGCTCGGTGCTTTGTGACCACCTAGAGGGGTGGGATGGGGAGGATGGGATAGGGAGGGTGGGAGGGAGACGCAAGAGGGAGGGGACATGGGGATATATGTATATGTATAGCTGATTCACTTCGTTACATAG
>NC_041218.1:85751686-85773050 GCF_002837175.3 Physeter macrocephalus
GGGCCCAGTTGCTCCGCGGCATGTGGGATCTTCCCGGACCGGGTCACGAACCCGTGTCCCCTGCATCGGCAGGCGGGCTCTCAACCACTGCGCCACCAGGGAAGCCCCTATCTAATATTATAAACTAATTTACATGTTGTCACATCTTTGTTGCTACCATAAAACTTGAGGGGATGTTGACAGCTTCATTCATTATTGTATCGCTAGCACCTATAACACTGACTGGAATATAAGCAGGCACTCAGTAAATATTTACTAAATGAGTGATAAAATAAATGAATGCATGAAAGGCCTTCTGGACCCAGTTCCAACATGTGTTTTTGGAGGCTTTCATACACCAACAAGCAATTCTCAGATGGCAGCAGGGTGTCGGAGAACTCAAATTTATTCTGACACTGTTTACCTGGAGATGGAGTCAGATTCTACAGGTAAAGGGCTCAGTCCCACAAGACAACTCTACACTTCAGATGCCAGTTGCAAGCCCAGGTTTTCACCTGTGCTTCTGAGCTACCGGCTTTAAGTTAGAGGTTTCCACAACCCTCTCCTCAGGTTCAATTAATTTGCTAGAATGGCTCACTCAGGAACTTAGGGAAACCTGTTTACTCACTAGATTACCAATTTACTATAAAGAGATATTAAAGGATACAAATCAAGAACCAGATAAGGAGATATATAGGCTGAGGCCCCAAACAAAGGATCTTCTGTCTTTGTGGAACTTGGGGCTCGGCACCATGGCACGTGGAAGTGCTCTGGTTCCCCAGCGTGGAAGGTCTCTGAAAAGGGCCAAAAGGCTGTCCTTTTGGGTATTATGGAGGCTAATTATACATTAGTTATGATTGACTAAACCATTGGCTAATGGTGACTGTTTTAACCTCAAGCCTCTCTCTCCTCCCGGGAAATCAGGGGGTGGGACTGAAAGTTCCAAGCCTCTACTCAAATGGTTGGTCCTCCTGGCAACCAGACGCCACCCTGCGGTGAGATCCAAAAGTCACCTTCATTAACATAAACCCAGTTGTGATGGCAGAAAATCCAAGGGTTGGGATCTGTGAGGCAAGAACTATGAATGAAGACCAAATATATTAGAGAAATATATTTTGGTCATCTGAATGAGTACCACAATTAGTGAATGCACTAACTTCTCTTTCCTCTTCTTCTTGTCCTTCTTCTTCTCCCCCTTCTCCTTCTCCTCCTCCTCCTTATTCTTCTTTTACTTGTGTTCTGCTTCTCAATATCTTATTCTGCTATAAAATGTGTTTGAATGGCAAAGTCACAAAGTCAATCCCAGTAACTCCCTTGGACATCAAAGGGTTCACACTTTCTTGAAAGATCACCTGAGGAGATGTCCTGTCTAAGAATTCACTGTCTACATTTTAAGGAACATCATTTTCTTAATTTCAATCTATAATTGCCTTAATTTTTAAGTGCTTTTTTTGTGTGTGTGGTACGTGGGCCTCTCACTGTTGTGGCCTCTCCCGTTGCGGAGCACAGGCTCCGGACGCGCAGGCTCAGCGGCCATGGCTCACAGGCCTATCTGCTCTGCGGCATGTGGGATCTTCCCGGACCGGGGCACGAACCCGTGTCCCCTGCATTGGCAGGCGGACTCGTAACCACTGAGCCACCAGGGAAGCCCTTAAGTGCTTTTTTTTTTTGTATTACAATTGATATGTAAGAGCAGAATTGTCAGTTCTATTGAAAATGAAGTTCCATGTCCAAACATTTCTCAACAAATTGCCACCGTCTTTGAGTAGATTTAGAACTGAGGAACATAGACTCAATACTATTTTCCATCTCTTATCTCTTTCAGGATGTCTTACTCTGATAATTCTCTCTCTTAGAAGAGTTATAAATTTTCCGTCTGGGTGTTGATAACTTATCTGAAAACGGTATGGTGCATTTTATACCTTCTGTGTGGACTTTTTGCTATTAATCTGTTCAGAAATTATTTCATATACTTCTGTATCACTAGAAATAAATGGTCACAGCAGTGTTTTGTTTTTTTTTTTTTTTCTGGTTTTTAATCAGGCCATCAGAGCTAGCTCCTTCAGTTTTAAAATACATTTCAATTTTTTCATTTTTCCATTTCTCTCCCATAATCATTTGATTGGTTATTAACTTGGGACCTCTTTTTCTTACAGTCCATAGTGCATGTGCCATCGCAAATGTTATGGAACTTGTGACACATTTGGGGGACAACTTTAAAAATACAACTCTTACACATTCCCAGTACAGAAAAAAACTTTTCTTCAGATTGACTGAAGATATTTCTGTTGGCAAATGAACTGCCTTATTTTCTGAATTTTTCTTTAGGTCTTAATGTTCTTGGTTGTATGTCTAAAATTATCACTTCCCTGCACTATTCCTTGTCTCCCTTACAGACAATTGATGATCTTTCATATAAACACCTTTTTGTTGCTGTTATTTTTAGGGCCTTTGTTTCAAACAAATGTAATCAGTCACATTTCCAGTTTCAAACAGTTTAATTCAAACCAAGTTCCAGGTAGTCAAGCACCATATACAAGAGATACTATCTTTTATAGGACTCAAAATTTCAATGTTTATCTTTCTCTGAAAATAAAGTCCTTAGAAAGGATCAGCTAGATTTGTCTCTGTCCTCATTCTATTTAGATCTTCCTTTTCCTGTCTATGAGCTTTTTTGTATGTTTTTATATTCCATGGCAATGGTTTTTTACTTCCTAGTATTATGGGGAGTTTCTACTCACTTAAAAATTGCTCATTAATTGCAATATATAATAATTAACATTTATTAGTACCTTGTTTCAAGTGCCTCTAGTTTGTAAATCATTTTGTCATTTCCTTTAATCTTTTTTACATTCCTCACAGAATATTATTATGACCTGTTTTATGAATGAGGAAACTAAAATCAGATTGGTTCAGGAATTGTCCATCATCAAACCATGAGTGCACAGGGGAATCATGTTTCAAATCTGAGCTTATCTGTGATATTTCACTGCCTTGTATGTATGATCTTCTTTAAAATACTGATTTCTTTCCTCCATTAAAGCCCCCAAATCATAATTCCATTGGTCTTGTAATTCCTATGACCCTGTCTAAGTTTATGAATAAGAGCATGCAATGCAGTAATTGCTGGAGATACGTCTTTCTTGTAACATTGTTGTGTGCAAATCTTCTATGTGATGTGAGTGTGATTGCAAGCAAACTTCCCAGGGTAAAGAAATTTGTTGCTCTTGTGGCTGAGAATACTCAAATTCAGTAATATAACTGAACTTACCAGTTAAACACCTCATGTTTTCCCTATATAAGATATTAATTCTCTAGTGCTACCACCTCTAGTGCTACCATCCCTGCTTTAAAAAATCCTATATTCAATGTCCATTTTTCAGGTTGCATGCATTCAGAACAACTTTTGCAATGTCTTTTTGAACTCTTTCCCAATATTAACTCTTATTCATCCAAGGTGCTCTGTACAAATAAAATTCTACAAACTGAGCTCAATATGAAATATTTCTGGCAAAATAAGGACTCCTTACAAGTTTGAGATAAATGTTAAAAATAAGGCAGAACAAATAAAATGAAAAGAAATAGAAAAGAAAAAGCATTGGAAATTTTGATTGGTGGTGAGGACTTTATTAGTCTTATCTGGAAAAATTAAATGAGAATTGTGAATCATGTTAAGGAGTGAATCATGCTATCAGATTATAAATTTCATTTTAACGATATAATATTTAATATAGTGTGGTGGTGGCTTAGGAATTGAGGGACAGATAATGGAGTAGCTCTAGAACAAATGTTAAAATCTCAATATAGGATTTAAAATATCACAAATTCGTAAGAAAAAGAGGTATTATGTTTAACATTGCATTGGAAAAATTAACTATTTTGAAAAAAAAAAGGCCAATTCTCAGTTGGCATTACATCTAAAATATATTGAAGCAATGAAAAGTTTAAAGGTAACAATTAAAATTATAAAATGTCAATACATATAGATATTTAAGATATGGAAGATGAGAACTTACTAAGAATGAAATCATAATATGTATGAAGATAAAATACATTTGCCTATTACATAAAAATTTAAACCTTTAATATATCAAACATTAACATTTTCCATTCTATTAAAATGTCTACTTCCTTTTACATCTAAATAATTAATATAAATCAGTAAGAAAAACAGCCAAATTTATGAATAATTATTTTACAGAAGTCATATAATTAATAGGTACATAAAAATCCAACTCAATATGAATCAGAGAAATGCAAATAAAAATATGTGTCCTATAATACCCTATAAATTGACACCAAGAAAAGTATAGTACTGACTGTTATCACTTCAAAGTTGGCATCACAAGGTGGCAAGGAAGATGGTAAAGAATGAGGTTAAATGCGTTTGCCAAAGAGCAGTGAATGTAGGAGAAAGTAAATACTTCTGGTCCATATAATTTGTAGATCTACCTCTCCACTCTTTCTTGGGGTAAAAAAACACAGGCAATTTCAAGAAAATTGAGTCCAACTTAAGACAGAGAGGCCCTGCGTTCAAAACACAGATATCAAGCTTTGGAGTGCAGGTGGTGTCTTAGTCTGTTCAGGCTGCTATAACAGTACCATAGACTGCGTGGCTTATAAACAATAGAAATTTATTTCTCACAGTTCTGGAGGTTGGGAAGTTCAAGATCAAGGTGTCAGCAGATTTTGTGTCTGGTGAGGTCCTGCTTCCTGGTTCACAGGCTACAGTCTTTTCTCTGTGTCCTCACATGGTGGAAGGAACAAGGGATCTTTCTGGGGTCTCTTCTTAAAAGGGCACTAATCCCATTTACGAAGGCTCCACCTTCATAACCTTATCACATCGCAAAGGCCCCACCTTCAAATACCACCACATTGGGGATTAGATTAATATATGAATTCTGGGGAACACAAATATTCAGTCTATAGCAGGTGGTAAGTGTTTACAGATATTATGTATATTATATGCATATATGTAATATATATTTACATTTAATAGTCTATAGATGTAAAAGCTATGATGATCTTTTAAGATTCATTGATGCCTATAAGTGCTCATATTTCATAAATGTATGCAAAGTTTAAAAATTCATAGCTTTGGTCAGAACTCAGACATACTAAATATCTTTATATATTATTTTAAATGAAAAAATTATGCTTAAACTCATGCATGGTTTTCCTTTTCAATTTTAATATAAACATGATGCCAGCTGATTAATTTAATTTTTCTTCCATAGCTTCTTTTCACATTTTAGTTGAGCCATAGAAATACTAAATGAATACTATGTATATATTTTTTAATGGAATATTTTTTCCAGGTTGTATTTCTACCAGAATCTTTTGTTCCAAGTCATTGAGTACATTTCATAAGAATGAGTCACTTCAAAATGAGATTTCTTGGATTATAAGCATAATGTCCATGTGTTTAGAAAAAGAGAAGAGAGAAATATTTTTCAAAAAAAAAAAAACCATATGAGTAAGTTAGCATAGCCAAAGGGCAGCAACATCTGATGTGGTGACAGTCTTTGCATGCTTCATGTATTAATGCAGTTTCCATAGCAGCCAACATATCACATTATAGTTGAAAATAATTTATAATTGCCAAGAATTCTTAAAGGGAAACATACCCAACTCTGATATAATATACACCATGCCTGCCTCATAGAATAAGTGATTAATAGTTATGAACATGCTTTGAAGAGTGAAATCTGATGGACAAATATGGGACACAGTTAATTTGCAGAATCATAGACTATTATAACTGGTAGAAATGTTAGAGGTCACCTGGTCCCAGCCCCTCACTTCACAAATGTAGTAAAGGCACTAAACTTGTCCACAGGGTCACATTAGATGAGCAAGAAGGTCGGTCATTTGTTTCCACATCCAGCACACTTGGCCTTTACACCTCTCTGTCCCTGTGGTCAGTTACTGCTCTATGAGATCCACCACCCCCTGCCTGCCTGAGTCTCCACACTGGTTAGTATGGTCCAGTCTTCAGAGGACACAGTCTGCACAGATCTAGTCATATAGAACTTCAACATTTATCTTTTTTCACAGCTGAGAATCTTCCTATTAATCCCACACTGAATCCTTAGAATACTCTTCTTCTAAGCTCTTTCAATTGTTTTAGTGTTTGAGGATGATCTTTGATAGAACAGGGATTTTTAATAGAACCTTCAAGATTCTAACTAAATTTCAAGTGACTAGGCATTATGTAAATCCAACAGGGAAGAGACTGTCTCCTGAAAGAGTTATTGTCTGAGTAGTCAATTGAAATGATGCAACATCCATAGCCCTTTTTCATTGTGTATGGTATATTTTAGTTTGGGGGCAATTTCATGTACAGATCTAGTTTAATCCTTTTTTAAAATATTTATTTATTTGTTTATTTATTTGGCTGCACCAGGTCTTAGTCGTGGTACACGGGATCTTCACTGAGGCATGCGGAATCTTTAGTTGTGGCGTGCAGGGTCTAGTTCCCTGACCAGGGATTGAACCCGGGCCGCCTGCATTAGGAGCACGGAGTCTTTATCACTGGACCACCACGGAAGTCCCTAGTTTAATCCTTAAATAAAGTCTCTTTGAGGAAGGTTAATCCGATTTTGCTGTTGGAAAAACCTGATTTTCAGAGATATTAATTAACCTTTCTATTGTGACAGTAATATTGGAGCGAGGATTTGAACTTAGGTTTTTTGTTTTGCTTTGTTTTTAATCAGATGCTTTTTCTATAACTTAAAAATCAGTAAGTGCTTTTGATCAGTCTTGCCCACTGGCTTGGTGTCATCTACCTGTGTGCCCTAGAATGAATGAAGCTTGGCACAGCAACCAAATTCTTACACAGGTTCTGAGATTTCCTAAGCCGTTCAAGCATGCCTTCTTGGTCCGTTTCTTCTGACTTAGCTGCTAACCTTGCCTTTTCAACTTGAGCCATTGTCTCTCAACTCTTGGCTGTAACACTGATTACTGATTATGACCGTCTTGATTTCATCCTACTGCCACATGAACAGACTTCACATACCCTGTCCAGGCCTGGTAGATAAAAACTGCTAAGGGTGAATTTGTTAACTGTGATTGGCTAGTGCTTGATCAAAAATAAACTGCTAGTGGCAGGGACTTAGCAGCTTGACATCCCTAAACTATAATATATTCTAATGACTTTTTTACTTTGTAAATCACTTTTTCATTATATGTCTGTATCCACAAACTATCACCATTACTCTTCTCAATCTCCCCATACCCCATTCCATGCACAATATACCTCTTATTTATAAAGCACTTAAATATTAGAAATAGAAGGCACTTCTAGAGATCATTAACCCTAACCCCACCATTTTACATATTATGATTCTGGATCACAGAAAATGTAAGGTCATCCAGGTTATTGGTGGCCAAGTCCCTGACAATCAGCTATCAATCTGTCTTCCTTCTAGAATATCAGTTTTTAATTTATTTATTCTCGTTGTTGCTTCTCCCCTTTCTACAAAGAATACATCAAGGATACCATGTTGAACAAAGTTTACAGATAAATTTTACCTTATCTAGTTATCCTGATGCCATCTTCCTGCCCAGAGTGTAGTCATTGAGAGAAATCATAACAACTCTACCAATTTACAAGACAGGAATAGTTATTCATATAAGTTTGGCATGTCTTGGAAAATTACCCAAACATTAATAATAAGTCCAAGAATGCTTTGGCAAAGAGTGCAGGATTTAAGTCTGCAGCCAGTCAGAATACATTAGCAAAGAACCAGTCATCTGATGGTCAAATTCCATGGACTTCAAATGGTCCTAATTAATGGTGCTTCCTGGACTTCATTTTTCATGCTAACAGACAAACAATATACCCCAAAGGGAAGGTAATAATATATCCCAAGGGGGAGGTACCCTTCAACACTCTAAACTTCATGAGTGTTCAATTAATGTGAATAATTGACTAATCCATTGAACATGCAAAGTAGTGGTAAAGGGTATGAGCCCTGGAGTCTAACTACCTGAATCTTATGTCCCTCTTACTTTTTGGAACTTAGACAAGTTACTTGTTCTCTGATCCTCAGTTTCCTTGTCTTTAAAATGGAGCTAATAATACCTCAGAGGATTATTGCAAGCACTAATGAGATATTTCAGGGAAAGTGCTTAGAAATTCTCTGACACAGAGGGAGCACTTGATAAATGTCAACCATTATGTTTAAATCATTGAAAATTTTCTTTTTCGTAGACATGTAACAAATGACAGATTCTGTTCTCTTTCAGAAAAAGGAATCCATTCATTTTCAGAAAAAAATGACAGTTTTTACAAGCACAGCCTATGTCTGAGTTCCAGCCACCACCTAATTGTGTGATCTTAGCCAAGTAAGTTAACCTTCCTGTTTCTGTTTCCTCCTATTTAATATAAGTATCATAGTACTTGCTACTTTGTGGCATATTATGAGGTTTAGATGAGTTACTACATATGAAATACTAAGTTACTAAGTTGGCCTATAGCTAGCATATTGAAAACATTTGCTTTCATTCTCGATCTTATGCATAAAGGATACCATCAGAATTACTCCAATCAGCAGACTTACTTGAATGTGAAATAAAAAGTTTTGCCAGCCATTTTCATTATTCTTTGAAACAAAATATTTTATTTTCTTATTGTACCCAATAACTATCACTCTATTTGACAGGAAATGGTGTGAGAAGAAAACGCCTCTAAATCACACTTTTTTTTTTTTTTTTAAGAGTCTCCTGTTGAATTACTGTTTTGGCCTTTCAGGATTGAATCAGATTAGTTGAATAACATGCCACCTTGCACCACCACCCAATTCTCAACCAGGTTCTCTGTAGAGTTGTGAGTTTGTAAGTAGAAGAGATTGCTTAAATTACACAAGAGCACAAATGTCGAGAGTGTTGCTGTGCCAGCAACATTTCTGGTACGTGGGATGCATCAGCCCTCTTGGTTCAGGAACTCTTACCACAAAGATTACAATACTCTGGGCCATGAAAAGGGACAGGAAGCTGTTGCTGTATTGCAAGCTGAATGAGAATGAGAAAGCAACACAACATCACTGATGAGTCTAGTTTTCCCCTCCCCTTAACCTTTTCTGCCAGGACACCTTGACTTTTTTTTTTTTTTTTCTAATATTATTTGGCTGCATTGGGTCTTAGTTGCGGCATGCAGGATTTTTAGTTGTGGCATGCGGACTCTTAGTTGCAGCATGTGGGATCTAGGTCCCTGACCAGGGATCAAACCCAGGCCCCCTGCATTGGGAGTGCGGAGTCTTAGACCGCTGGACCACCAGGGAAGTCCTGACACTTTGACCTTTGATTTTTAGGCTCTATCAGATATCGTGTGCATATGAATGTGTGTGTGTGTGTGTGACCTATATCTTAAAGAAAAGTTTAAAAGAAAAAAATATATAGCTCCACCACACAAGATATTTTTCTATTTGTCTTCCTGTTTGCTTCTGTATACTTTGTTACAGAAGTAAAATTAATATATATATGTGTGTATGACTTTAGATCATGATTTTTACTCTAAAAATATCATATTTTTACATGATATAATTTGACAAATACCAGGAATGCTGTCCCCTGCCTTTGTGTAAAGCATGGCCCTTTCTAGTTATTTTATTAATTTTCTTTCATAACTATTCCTGAGAAGAAGAGCAAGCTATTCTTTTAAATATATAGAGTTCCTAACACCTTAGAGACTATTCAAACCCTTTCATCTAGGAGTGACAGGAAATCTGGGGCCTCATGTTCTGACTATTTACAGGTAGGTAAGGAAGGAAAAGAAAATTAAAAGGAAGAAAATAAGACTAACAAGCAGGCAATGGGAATTATGAGTATTTCCCACTTCCATTGCTGCCCAAGCTGTGTTCTACCCAAAATATTTCCCTACAAGTCCAAAGAAATATGAATTTTATTTTCTCTTCCAGAGTGGAGACAAAATACTTGCATAGTTTGGAGTAACTAACCATAAATTACACATAGTCTATACTTACCCTACTCCACTGGCTATGCATTTGCCTGTCATGTGGTGATCTAAACACATCGTGTTTTCTTATAACATCTCTCTTTTTTTTTAATCCAGAACAGCATAGCAAAAGAATCATTACTTCTATGACCAATCAAGAACTCATCTCTCTATATAATATTTCCACAGGCTACTCTTCCAAAAAGAGAGAATCTGCTACAAAGTAGTCATGTATTGGCTCTGTTTGGGAACACTGTGTTGCCTGTGCACAGGGCTGAATTAGTGCTAATGGGAATGAGGTCATGAGTTTAATTCTCACGAGGCTTCTCTTTGTTCCACAGTTGCCCTAACCTTGCCTGGTTTGCTGGCTTGCAAAAACAAAAGGAAACTCACAGGCTCCTCTGTGCCTCCATATTGGGTGGAGAGCTGCTAGACCTAGACTTTGGAGAGTGTCAGGATGGATGGGACTTAGGGTGTCTCCTTGGGATCCCTAGTGACACACACATGCCTTGACAAAGGATTCCCTGTGACTTTAAGAGGTCAGAGCTGCCCAGCCTAGGGACCAGGCAAATTTTCCCAAAGGAACCTACATCTCAGCCACCATCCAAAAGGGACCCTCTAGGTCAGCTTTTCTTTGGAGCTGGAGTTTCACCTTTAGGAGCCCATAAGTCTGCTGCTTCCTCTTCTCTACAGGGAGCATTTGTGCAGGCTCTGTGGAGACATCAGCTTCTGCTTGTTTCTCGGAGTCAAAGGGGCCTTCTTCAAAGATCTAAGGGTCTTTTCAAGATCCCTTTTCACTTTATATTTCTTGACCTCAGTTTCAGAATTTGCTGGAGTATGCAGATGGTCCTCTTTTTCCTGTAAAGTGAGATATAAGGACTCTTTCCAGCAGGAAAGAGAGACCAGAGGCTGCGCTGGAGGGAGAGCACCAAATGTGAAGCTCCTCTGAAGAGGACTAGGTAGTGATTTCCTGGCCTTTCCCCTCCAACAGCCTGGACTGTTTGACTCACCTTCTGGGAGCCAGCATAGTGCACGAACACAAAAAGCCCTCTTCCCTCCTTACCATAGGGTTCTACATCTAGATGAAGCCCATTTTGATTATATCATTGTGTGAAATTCTCCCCTCTTCTCCACTGGGAGACGGGAGAACATAAGAGCCATGTACATTTTACTGGATAAAGAATTTAAAACTGATATGAAAAGTAAAAATATAAATGAGGTCATATACCAACAGTATGAATAACATCATGGGAAAAACTTATTGTGGATAGTCAGACATATTCTGTGAGAGATTTTCTACTTTGAAAAAAATTACCATACCAAGATTGTATATCCAGTCCTTTCTGAGTAAGGAGAGTAGTGAATAAAATTGAGGGAAGCCTCAAAAAATGCAAAACCATAGCAACAAATCATCATGTAATTATCATTGGACATTTTATACTGTGTGATCCAGATACTGCCAAATATTCCGGTATAGGTTTGTGTACTCACACAATCTTGTAAATAGAATGAAACATGCACATGCTCAGATCAACCCCTTAAGACAATCTGTGATGGAGTCTTGCCTACCATACTGAGTTAAGCCACATGGTACATCACTTGCCTCCTACTTCATACATGTCCAGGGTGGTCTTTGGGCCACTGTTGCTCAGGAACTGTGTACTATTGTCATCCTTCCCTTTAAGGCTGAGAGCAAACAATGTGCAAACCTGAAATATGTGCCCATAGACTCCAAGTTACCCAACATTTATTACAGCTAAACCAGTGTAAAGAAAGAACAGTTAGGTGTCCTAACCCTCACAATTCAAATTCACTGCAGCCTTAGATATAAACGAGAATGGCTGAGTATTGAAAGAGAAGATCATGCCATGAGAGGTTTAAAAATGCCCACCTGATCAACCCACCTCTACCATTCCAAATCGTACCAACTATTGTATCAACATGTTGAACATGTTGAACAAAAAAGTCTCAAAGCCAGGACGTGTTGAACAAAATTGCTGAGAAACAAATTAAAAGTTTAACTAAGTGGTTAAAAAAAAGAGTAGGCTTGAGTAGAAGATGCTGTTGGTAGAAGTGTGATGGGAACTGATCATAGTTTTCAGGAAAAAGATAAAATGATAAATAAGAGGTTAAAAGTTTAATACAAAAGAGAATTGATAGAAGGACCATCATCTATCACATTTCTTTAAATTTTCTGACAATTCCAACCCCTCCAGATAACTTAAGCAAGCCGAAGCCCAAGGAAGTGAAATAATTTGTCCAGGGAAAAATTGCAGGCATAGCTAGGTCTTAAACTCATCTCTTGGACTCTTAGCCCAGTGCTCTTTCCATCATCCTCTACTGACATTAAAGAAAAGCACTTTATCGTGACTTTTAGAAAGAATCTTATGACGTCTCCTGTGCAGTACTCACAATATATTTCCATATTAGTCTGCCTTGAGGCCTGGATCCTATCACCAACCAGGGTGTGCTTTCTGAGGGCTCCAAAAAGTCCCTTCAGAAGATGACACACTTCTGAAGATGATATTATCACAAGACATAAGTAGATTTTCCTCACCAGAATTTTGCAAAAGCCATGACTAAGTGACTCATCTCAACATGCATAAAACTCTCCAGCAAAAAAAGGATACATAATTTGCTAGTGAATGTTCCTTGAGGAGGGAAAGGGAAATTAAAAAGAGAATTCGGATAGGTATTTAAGAGAGATAATTTGATATAAATGTCGTACTTACATCTTTTAGGAATTCTGTTTTCATATTTCTATAAAACATGATTGATAATAGAGAAGGAACATTGTGGTGCCTAGTGAATACAAAGCCTGAAAATAAACACTTGTTTTGTTCAAACTGGATTGGTATCTGTTCTACATCTAATTTGTTCTACCTCTTGAATTGTGGGTGGGGCTAAAGCTGAGGTTCTAAAGCTTGGTTCTATTATTAAGCAGGAAACTTTTCAAATAACTTAAGATGAATGATTTTTATTTCTCATTAAAGAATTCAATGTGAGAGTTATACTGAAAACATATTTTTAAATGTTTTTTAGAATAGATTTGCTTTACATGTACACTACCCACTTTCCTTCTGCAGAGGGTCATTTCACAGGCTACGAGATGTGGAATTGCAAGAATACTGGGGTCAGTTTCATTCAGGCAACTGTTTACTCGAATTCCCCTGGAGAATGTGAGCCATGACTTGTGGAGATTTAAAGGTCAAGATCAAGAATGTATCAAGTTTCAACAGTAAATTCAGAGCTGGAAATGAATATTGCTTAGCAAGTGTTTGGGATGAAGTAAAAGGGGAAAAGCAAGATGAGCAGATCAGTTATAATTGCCTCAGCTGGGAGATGTTTTGTCCAACGGCCATCTTTAATGACTAGTGACTCACCATATATAAAGAGCTGAGAGTGGCTTAATGGTTCACCACTCCCTTTTTCCATCTCTCACAACTAGGTGCAGTATTTCCCAGACTTCCCATCAGCAACTTCTGAAAATGTACTACATCTTCTAGTGTTTTCTAGAGATAGGAAAGTTGCTCTCACACTTTGTGTCTGAATGTCTTTGCATTATGAGTAGTTTGCGCTAGCTATTTTAGCACACAACATCTGCAAAGTAGGGCTAATAATACCTATTCTGTCCAATTGTTTTGAAGATTAATAAGATAATGTACATACCACTACTATAGGGTTTGGCATCAAGTAAGTGCTCAATAAATGATAGATGCTACTACCAATTACTACCATTTACTTTATTCTGGAACTGAGTCTGTCATGATTCCCCTCATTCTATATCTTAAGTGCTGACTTCCTCTCTGGGATTTCTGGTAGATGTGGCAAGGGCAAGGACGTAAAGCAGAGATTATGCTCCCCAGGAATAACAGGAATTATCGGAAATCTGATTTCATGGATGTTCACAATCTCTATGATTTTGAAGGGGTAGAGGAAGTGGTTCCAAGTTATCCAGGGAATATTAAAAACAGTCTTTGTCTGAAAAAATCACACCCAAACCTTCAAAATTTACTCTGTTATTATGCCATCTTATTTCATGTTCACTACCTTCTCTATCAAAAAACTTCAGTACTTGACATGTAGTAGAGATTCAGGAAATACTTGCTAGAGGGTAGACATTCTCAAAGAAAGTAAGTTTTACTTATTAGCAGGCTAAAGCTAAACCACTATAGTAAGCTGCTCTCTACTGTGCTTCCTCTGATGTTGTGTTGGTCTCTGTGACCAAACTGACTCTTAAAATTATCCTTATCCTGTTTGGTTCTATTTTGAATGATGATGTATAGTTTGGTATCTAAATGCTCCTGGAGTTGTGTAGGTCTGTTCTCAAAACATAGCACCATCACTTCTTAGTTGTCTCTAAACAGCAATATCATTATCAAGAACATGTATACTTCCCTGACTTAATGTATGCACTCAGTGTGTCTTTATTACTATGAGAAGCAAACATAGCTGCAGAGTAGAGGCACGTATTTAATTAGCCTACCATGGCTTTCATTTGGGGAATTCTCTCATTGGTTCTTATCCTTTCAAATGTGTCTCGACATTTGTTTGAAATTTTGTACAATCCACCATGTCCTTTGGGTATGATCACATTCATATTATGTAGTAGTTTGTCTGATAATGCCAAGTATGAAAGTATCTTGGAAAAGTTCAGTGTTGTCATGATCAGAAGTTCACTTAACACAGACACCTAACATAAATATCATATTTTCTTTCCTAAGTTACAAACTCTTTTGAGGCCCGACTTACTTCACTGCTCAGTTACTATTGTTAAAAAGCAAAATTCAACTGAGTGAATTTTAGCGATCTAATTGGCTTTATTCAGTGATTCATGAATTGAGCGACATCCCACCTAGCAAACAGAAAGAACTCCAAAGAGCTATACAAAATGACAGACTTTCATAAGCAGAGGTGGGTGGGACAAGGAAGTTACCAGCAAAGAGTGGGTTGTTTCAGGCAAGGTCACCTTCCTTTGGGAGATAGCTGCAGTCTACCGGGCAGCTTACCTCACTAGTGTTGACCAGGAAATTCCACACTGACTGGTTATGATTACACTCCTGGGAGAGGCTGACACTGCAATGAGGTTAGGTATTAGGTCTGGGTTTGGTGATGTGAGCTTAGTACAAGTGACTCCATTATGGGTCTGTTACCTCTTTTTTAACTTTTAAGGAATATAGTTAAGAAATCATGGCATTTTATTTTTATGTTGTTTATGTGTACTGACCAAAGAAATTTATTTGTTATATTTCCCCTGCGATGCTTGAGTATCACTATGGTTAAATGTTTCATCGTCAAATTAAGAAAATTGACAAAGCTATGGGATGTTCATATTATTTGTAGTCATGGTTGCAAGTATGGAATGCCCCACCTCTCCATGAATAATAGCTTGATTTCTCTCCAGTTTATCTTTAGCGTTGCATAATGTACTGGTAAAATCATGTCCCAAATACCAAGTATTTGTCTTTATAAAGATCAAAAGATTCTGAGCCAACATTAATTTTCTAAAGTCAAATTTATTTCAAAGGGAAATAATGTGACCAACATTCTAACAAGAAGCAAATAAGATATATTTATTTTTAGCCAGATACAGAAAGATAATATTGCATGATCTCACTTATATGTGGAATATAAAAAATTTGAATTCATAGTAACAGAGAGTAGAATGGTGGTTACCAGGGGATGGGGGAGTGGTAAAGGGTAGGGGAAATGGGGAGATGTTGATCCAAGGGTACAAATTTTCAATTATAGAATAAGTTCTGGAGACCCAATGTACAGCACGGGGACTATGGTTAATAATAATGTATTGTACACTTGGTATTTGCTAATGGAGAAGATCCCAAGTGTTCTCACAACACACACAAAAATGGTAACTATGTGGTGTGAGGAGTGTGTTAATTATCTTGATTGTGGTAATCATTTCACATTGTATATGTATATCAAAACAACACATGGTACACCTTAAATAAATACAGTTTTTATTTGTCAATCATAACTTAAGCTGGGAAAATGATATATTTATTTCTGCTGAAATTATCATATTTTGTTCTTCATAGCACCCATATAACGAAGAATAATCAAAATATATCTATAGTATAAATTTTATATTAGCAAAGACCATTTACATAAATTTCTGCATGTTTTGTTATGGTTTATAACAATATCATCTATTTCAATGATTAGGGTGTCCTATATGTCAAAATGTTGGTTTTAAGACACTAAATGAAATGATTGATCTATTGCATTTAGGTGTCCATTGTGATAAGTATCTCTGGGACATGGCAACAGCTCAGTAATAAACTCCTTGGCAGCAACTACAAGCTTGACAATGATGTATGTCTCGGGCACCTTAGGAGGAGCCCAGCTCCATTTACTTCAGGTGATACCTGGTTTCCATTTTTCTCCAAGGCAAGAATTTAATTGGTTGTATCTGGTAGAGATGGTGGAGTGGAATGATAGGGGAAGGACAGAGGAAAGGGGGGGGATACACAATCATGAAAACCGTTTCAGAAAGCTCCTTCAACAAATCAGGAAAGGAAGGAAGGAAAGGAAGAAGGAAGAAAGGGAGACTCTCACTTGCCACAGGTGAAAAGCCCTTTGCTAGTCTACTTCCCATAAATAAGAGCAAGGTAAGAAAAAACTGGTTTTGTTTTTTGGTTTTTATTGTTTGTTTGTTGGTATAAACTGAAGGGCACAGACTCATGGGCCCCTATGCCAGTCTTTCAGTAAACCACTTTTTTTTGCTTAACTTAAGCATAGTAGTTGATATGCATAAAAAAGGAAAAGAATTAACTATCATTTGCTCCGAAGGCAATCCACTTGGTTTCTCATGGATGAGCCCTGGGAAAAGCAACAGTTAAGCCTCAGGGAAAGCTCCTGAAACCCAGATGCACTCAAGACTGACTTGTGACTGAAAACTAATTTCATCATTTAAACTACAAATCCATCATTTTAAAGAAAAATTAAACATAGTTGCTCAGGCTTCAGTTCCACACAGCCAGTGAAAGGTCCAAATTTCTCCTCAAAATTTGGCTTTCTGTATTAGCTCAGGAATAAAAGCCTCAGTTAGATGCTAATCTCTCTGGTAATACCTGTAACCTAAGCACTTGAATACCACATAAATCAGTTCAACATATTCTGTTACAAAGTATCCCCTGTCCCTACCTTTTATATTGAATGTCCTTTTAATAGTGGTTTGAGCATTGTCTCAACTGAGAGCTTTGATAGTTGTCTCCCTAGCTTTTACTAGTAGAAAGTCATGGGTCAGATGTTAATTTTAGAACTAAATATCTTTATATAGGCTTATTTAATAGCCAACATATGTTTAATGAACATCTATTATGGGTAAGAAATTATGTCTGTAAATTATTTTGTCTCTACCAGTAAGAAAGGTAAAAATTCATGTTATTCTAATATTAACCTTGATAAAGTTAATTCATGTATTGAGCTTACAAAATGGAGCCTGCTCCAGTGACCCCATGTTTGGCCCCTTATCACAAATCTAAACCTAAATCAGCCTGCATTGACAGGAAACACCTGTCAAGGAATCCTAACATACATCAATCACCATCCTCCCTCTCAGCTAAACTAGCTCACCTTACCCTAGAAAATAGGACCTGATAGTCTTACAAGGAAATGCCTGACCTCTTGACCAATCATGCCCTGTTTCCAGGCTGCCTCTTCTAACGAGTTCTTCTGTAGAACTCGCTTTCGCCCAAAATCCCCAGGGAAGAGCGTTTCACTGCTTGTGAAGTTCTGTACTCCCCACATCCGTGGGCTGTTTTCCCTTGAATAAAGAACAGCAAACTCGTTACTAAATGTGTTGGTTTTGTCATTTGACAATCCCAAGTATCATAATTAATAAACAGATAAATTGCAAAATAAATAATCTTCAAATCAGTTTTTTAAACTGATTGCTCAAGTTTCTACAACTATTTCTCTTGATTTTTCCCTATGGCTGAGTTGCTAGTATTAGAGCCCCTTTTCAGTTAGCTCCCTTTTCAAGTGAAAGCCTACCTTCCTTCCTTTCCTGATTTGTTGAAGGAACTTTCTGAAACGGTTTTCATGATTGTGTATCCCCCCTCTTTCCTCTGTCCTTCCCCTATCATTCCACTCCACCATCTCTACCAGATACAACCAATTAAATTCTTGCCTTGGAGAAAAATGGAAACCAGGTATCACCTGAAGTAAATGGAGCTGGGCTCCTCCTAAGGTGCCCGAGACATACATCACTGTCAAGCTTGTAGTTACTGCCAAGGAGTTTATTACTGAGCTGTTGCCATGTCTCAGAGATACTTATCACGATGGACACCTAAATGCAATAGATCAATCATTTCTACTGTCTTAAAACCAACATTTTGACATATAGGACACCCTAATCATTGAAATAGATGATATTATTGTTTTGTAGAAATTTATATAAATGGTTTGTGTCAGTATTTTGCTTCTGCATATATTCCATGATAGCAACTTCAATTATGAAATTTTAAGCTAAGAAAACGTAGAATCTTGAAACCTGAACTCTTGCTTTCAAATATTTCCAAAAAATGAATAGTCTTATGTCTTTTTAATATTCTTTTAATGAATATTTTATTGTGATTTTTAAAGTAATACATGCTCATGGTAAACAAAAATAATTGATTAATAATGAGAAAAGTAAAAGGCTTCATCTCCATAATTCCTTTGTCTCTAAGAATATCCAGTGTTAACTGTTCCACAGGTACCCTTAGGAAAATTTCAATGAGTTGACAAGTACATAAGTATGGGTATTGTAGGAGAGGGTAAAGTTCTCCTCTACAATCTTAGGGTATCTGGCTGGGTCTGAAAATTAAACTGACAAAAACAGATTAACAGGAGAAAAGCATACAAATGTATTTAATATAAGTTTTATGTGACACGAGAGCCTTCATAAGGAAAGGAAGACCCAAAGAAACAGTTAGACCTGAGTGTTTTATGCCAGGTTTGGTGAAGTGTACAGCAGTGGAGGAATCTGATAGGTTAAGGAGTATGAGGTAATTGCAGTAAACTGGGGGAGACAGCAAGGCCTGTTAGGATTCTTCTCAGCATCCCATCGTTGTCAGAGATAAGGATGCTCCTTTTCTCTGGGTTTAGGGAAAGTGCCTCTCACGTGAGTGTTTCTTGGCCTGTTTCAGGGAAGAAGTGTAATGGATGGTTTCTGCTTCTGCCATTTTCTCAAACTCCTTCAGCTAAAGGTATTTAATATGCCAAGGTGTTATATTTTGGGATAGCTTGTTTGGAGCCTCATCAGTATATATGTATGTAGGTATATCCATCGTCACCTATCCTTATTAGCACATAGACAACTACATCATGAACTGATTTCTACAAAAAATAGCTTGACTTAACCATTCTCCTACAAGCGCACATTTAGTTTGGTTTCATTGTTTTGTTAACACCATCAGTACTGCAGTAAACAGCCTGGTATCTTTGAATACTTGTGCAAATTGCTAGCAGTGGATTTTCTGGGTCAAATTTTATATGCATTTAAAAATTTGATGAGATTGTTAAATTTCTGTCTAAAAGGGTTGAAACAATTTACATTTCTACCAGGACTGTATGAGCATGCCTGTTTACCCACACTGTCATCAACGCTGGGTATGATCAAGCTAAGTTTTGCCACTGTCGTGGTTTTTTAAAAAAAGGATTCTGCCCTGTTTTGACTTTCTTTTTTCCTTATATGCCACTGTATTTCTTCAGCAAATGTTAAATAACTAAAATCAATGGTCAAATGTTTGATAAGTAAATTAGAATAGCCCTGATGCTTTCCTTTATTGCTAATCTTTAAGAGAGAGAGTGAAGGTAGGGGAGAGAAACGCCCAAATGCATATGACTGTGCCTAGATCGGAAAATATTCAAGGCACACAGAATGTGGAAACAAGCTCTAAAAACTAAGCTTGTCTTTTGTTCCACAAATGTACTGTAATATGCACTAGTCAAAATAAAATCTGTCTTGCAGAGCACTGAATTTTTCAGCAGCAATAATTATCTCTGTGTATTTCATTTTCTACTTTGGGAAAAGCTTATGATGCATGCAGAGTGTACATCTGAGTTGCACAGATGTGATCTAAATTACTCAGATGCTAAGCCCTTTTATCTGGCCACTGCTGGGTCAATTGCCCAACATAGAAAAGAACACAGTGACATGAAAGAGTTTGAAATTGAATTGAGCTTACAGTCTAGTTTTGCCATAGAAGACACTATTTAATGCAGTGAAGCTCTACTCAAAGTAAAAGGGATACTGTTCACTATTTTCTATCTTGTGTCCTAACCAAAGAAAATAAACAGCAAAAGTGCTGACAGTATACGTATAACTGATTCACTTTGTTATACAGCAGAAATTAACACAACATTGTAAAGCAATTATACTCCAACAAAGATGTTAAAAAAAATGCTCTGTTAAAAAAAAATGCTCTGACAAACATTAGGCTCAATTAATCAAAGTAATTGACTTATTACTTAAAAAATAACAAAAGGATGCTACACACACAAAAATATTTGTACCTACATAACAAGAGAATAGGAACAATAAAAGAAACAGGAAAATTCTCCATTGATGTACAATTATTGCTGTGTGGGGGTATTCTACCAAAGAATGCTTAAGTTACAAGAAACATTCAGGATTCAAATTCAGATTTTGTTCATATTTTATCGGTATAGTTGATATATAAATAATTAATTCTATTACTTTGGCCATGTAACTATTACATTAAGTTGTTTACCAAATGACTACAGACTTCCTAATTTTTGCATTCTAAATTTTTTTATTTGCATATTTTTAAAATATCTTTATTAGAGTATAATTGCTTTACAATGGTGTGTTAGTTTCTGCTTTATAACAAAGTGAATCAGCTATACCTGTACATATATCCCCATATCCCCTCCCTCTTGCATCTCCCTCCCTCCCACCCTCCCTATCCCACCCCTCTAGGTGGTCACAAAGCACCGAGCTGATCTCCCTGTGCTATGCAGCTGCTTCCCACTAGCTATCTATTTTACGTTTGGTAGTGTATATATGGCCCTGCCACTCTCGCACTTCGTCACAGGTTACACTTCCCCTCCCCATATCCTCAAGTCCATGCTCTAGTAGGTCTGTGTTTTATTCCCGTCCTACCACTAATCTCTTCATGACATTTTCTTTTCCTTAGATTCCATATATATGTGTTAGCATACGGTATTTGTTTTTCTCCTTCTGACTTACTTCACTCTGTATGACAGACTCCAGGTCTATCCACCTCATTACAAATAACTCAGTTTCATTTCTTTTTATGGCTGAGTAATATTCCATTGTATATATGTGCCACATCTTCTTTATCCATTCATCTGTTGATGGACACTTAGGTTGCTTCCATGTCCTGCCTATTGTAAATAGAGCTGCAATGAACAGATGAATGGATAAAGAAGATGTGG
>NC_041218.1:85773259-85822289 GCF_002837175.3 Physeter macrocephalus
TATGTGTTAGCATACAGTATTTGTTTTTCTCTTTCTGACTTACTTCACTCTGTATGACAGTCTCTAGTTCCATCCACCTCACTACAAATAACTCAGTTTCATTCCTTTTTATGGCTGAGTAATAGTCCATTGTATATATGTCTAACATCTTCTTTATCCATTCATCTGCTGATGGACACTTAGGTTGCTTCCATGTCCTGGCTATTGTAAACAGAGCTGCAATGAACATTTTGGTACATGACTCTTTTTGAATTATGGTTTTCTAGGGTATATGCCCAGTAGTGGGATTGCTGGTTTGTATGGTAGTTCTATTTTTAGTTTTTGAAGGAACCTCCATACTGTTGTCCATAGTGGCTATATCAATTTACATTCCCACCAACAGTGCAAGAAGGTTCCCTTTTCTCCACACCCTCTCCATCATTTGCATATTATTCTGATTTGAAAATACAAAATTATTGGGATAATTTTGGAGAAAATTATTATTATTTTGGATAAAATTGGGAAATTCAAGTTGTTTCCACACTCTGGTAAAAGTAAAAGCAGAAACAGAGAAATCTTTTCAAGTGCCTTTGTACAGTTTAACAAAATTCGTAGTTAGTTTGGTCAAATTACTGGTTAATTAAAGAAAACTTTGGTTGATTGGTTTTGAAACCCCTTTTAATAAATATAACTGACTAGTTTGTCCAAGATGAAAAATCAATTTAAATTATACAGTTCTACAGGCTCCTTCCTATGACTTCCTATGACTCCTAACCGAGTCTTAAAGTTAGTTGGTTCTTCATTTTATATAATGCAATTTTAACCTTTGTTCCATATCATCTCTCCTTCCTGAGGGTGATCCTGTTATCTCATGTTTAGACCCCCACAACTTTCTGAAATTATCTCCCTGATTATCTTAGTCTTTTCTTACAAACTGTATACTGCGTGCCAATGCAAGATTAATATTTTTTTTTAAAAAGACTATTTTTTAGAGCAGTTTTAGGTTTACAACAAAACTGAGAATTTGGTATAGAGATTTCCTGTATACTCCCTGCCTCACACATGCATAACCTCCTCTGTTATCAACATCACTCACAAAAATGGTACGTTTGTTATCAAGGCTGAACCTGCATTGACACGTCATTATCACCCAAAGTCCATTAGGGCTCATTCTTGGTGCTGTACATTCTATGAGTTTGAGCAAATGTCTGATGACATACACCCATCATTATGGATATTATACAGAGTATTTTCATTGCCCTAAAATCCTCTTTGTTTTACCTAGTCATCCTTCCCCTCCTTTTCCATTCCTGTCAACCACTAATCTTTTTATTGTTTCCACAGTTTTGCCTCTTACAGAATGCCATATAGTTGGAATCATACAGTATGTAGCCTTTTCAGATGGGCTTCCTTCACTTTTCATACTTAAATGTCTTTTCACGGCTTAATAGTTCATCTCTTTAGCACTGAATAATATTCCATTATCTGGGTATAACACAGCTTATTTATTCATTCACCTACTTAAAGACACTTTGGTTACTTCCAAGTTTTGGCAATTATGAATAAAACTGCTCTGAACATCTGTGTTTAGGTTTTTGTGTGGATGTAAGTATTCAACTCTTTTGAGTAAATACCAAGGAGCATGACTGCTGGATCTTGTGCTGAGTAAGTTTAGTTTTGTAAGAAACTGCCAAATGTCTTCCAAAGTGGCTGAACCATTTTGCGTTCCCACCAGCAATGTATGAGAGTTCCTGTTGTTCCACATCCTTGCTAGCATTTGGTATTGTCAGTATCCCAAATTTTGGCCATTCTAATAGGTACATAGAAGCATCTCATTGTTTTAACTTGTATTTTCCTGATGACATAAGATGTGGAGCAACTTTTCATGTGCTTATTTGCTATCTGGGGAGGTGTCTGTTAAGGTCTTTGACCCATTTTTTAAATTGGGTTGTTCATTTTCTTTTTGTTGACTTTTAAAAGTTCTCTACATATTAGGGATAAGAGTCCTTTATCAGATATGTCTTTTGCAAATTTTTTCTCCTAGTCTGTGGCTTGTCTTCTAATTCTCTTGATATTTTCTTTCATAGAGCAGAAGTTTTTCATTTTAATGACGTCCAGTTCATTAATTATTTCTTTCACGGTTTACGCCTTTTATGGTGTTTTATCTAAAAAGTCATTTCCATACCCAAGGTCATCTAGGTTTTCTCCTATGTTATGCTGTAGAAGTTGTAGAGTTTTGCGTCTTCTATTTAGATATATGGTCCATTTTGAGTTAATTTTTGTGAAGGGAGTAAGGTCTTTGGCTAGATTTTTTTTTTTTTTGCATGTGGATGTCTAGTTATTCTAGCACCATTTGTTCAAGAGACTGTCTTTGCTCCATTTTATTGCCTTTGCTTCTTTGTCAAGATTAGTTGACTATATTTATGAGGGTTTATTTCTGAGCTCTCTATTCTGTGCTGTTAATCTATTAATCTATTTTTTTGTCAGTACCACACTGTCTTGAATACTGTAGATTTATAATAAGTCTTAAAGTGGGTGTCATCAGTCATCCAACTTGGTTTTTCTCCTTTAATATTGTGTTGGCTATTCTGGGTCTTTTGCCTCTCTATATAAACCCTAGAATCAGTTTTTCAATATCCATAAAATAAATTGCTGGAATGTTTATTGGAATTACAACTTAATCTATAGATCAATTTGGGAAAAACTGACATCTTGACAGTATTGGGTCTTCATATCCATCAACATGGAATATCTCTCCAATTATTTAGTTCTTTGCTGATTTCCTTCTCAAAGTTTTGCAGTTTTTCTCATATAGGTTTATATATATTTTGTTACATGTTTACCTAAGTATTTCAATTTTGGGGTGCTAATGTAAATGGCATTGTATTTTTAATTTCAAATTCTATTTGTTCCTTATTGGTATATAGGAAAGCAATTGATGTTTGTATATAACCTTGTATCCTACAACCTTGCTATAATTGCTCATTAATTTCAGGAGTATTTTTGTAGATTCTTTCAGATTTTTAAAATCAGATGATCATGTAAACAGGGACAGTTTTATGTTTTTCCTCCCACTCTGTATACTTTTTGTTTCCTTTTTTGCCCTACTTAATTAGCAAGGACATTTAGTACAATGTTGAAAAGCTGAGGTGAGAGGAGACATCCTTGCTTTGTACCTGATCTTAGTGGGAAAGCTTCAAGTGTCTCACCATTAAGTATGATGTTCACTGTAAGATTTTTGTGGGTAGTCTTTATCAAGTTGAGAAAGTTCCCCTCTGTTCCTAGTTTGCTGAGGATTTATCATGAATGGGTGTTGAACTTTGTTAAATATTTTTTCTGCATCTATTTAGCATGATCATGTGTTTTTTCTTTTTTCATCTGTTGATGTAATGGATTACATTAAATGATTTTAGAATGATGAATCAGCCTTGCATACCTGGAATATATCCTGCTTGGTTATGGTATATAATTATTTTTTAGTTTTTTGGATTGATTTGCTAATATTTTCTTGAGCACTTTTGCACATATGTTCATGAGAAATATAGGTTTATAATTTCCTTGTACTGTCTTTGTTTGGCTTTTCTATCAGAGGGATGCTTGCCTCATAAAATGAGTTAAGAAGTATTCCCTCT
Organism: Physeter macrocephalus; assembly: GCF_002837175.3. Taxonomy (NCBI): domain Eukaryota; kingdom Metazoa; phylum Chordata; class Mammalia; order Artiodactyla; family Physeteridae; genus Physeter; species Physeter macrocephalus. Next base: position 85,776,871 of record NC_041218.1, read on the forward strand.
GCTTCTATCCTCTGAAAGAGATTATAGAGAACTGGTATAATTTCTTCCTTAGATGTTTGGTAGAATTCACCAATGATCCCATCTGGTCCTGGTGATTTCTGTTTTGGAAGGTAATTAATTATTGATTCAATTTCTTTAATAGATATAGGCCTATTGCTATCATTTATTTCTTCTTGCCTGAGTTTGGGCAGATTATGCCCATCAAGAAATTGGTCCATTTTATCTAAGTTATTAAATTTGTGGGCATAGAGTTGTTCACAGTATGCCCTTATTATCCTTTTAATTTCTATGGGAACTGTAATTATGTCTCCTCTTTCATTTCTGATATTAGTAATGTGTGTCCTCTTTCTTTTTTCCTTAGGTACCCTGTCTAAAGTCTTATCAATTTTATTGATTTTATCACAGAGTAGATTTTGGTTTTGTTGATTTCTCTATTGACTTTATGTTTTCACTTTCATCACTTTCTGCTCTAATGATTTCTTTTCTTCTGCTTTAGATTTAATTTGCTCTTTTTCTCTAGTTCCATAAAATAGAAACAGATTATTGATTTTAAAAATTTTTTCTAATATATGCATTCAATGCTATACATTTCCATCCAAGAACTGCTTTTGCTGCATTCCACAAATTTTGATAAGTTGTATTTTCATTTAGTTCAAAATAGTTTTAAATTTCTCCCAAGGTATGTTCTTTCACCCACATGTTATTTAAAACTGTGTTGTTAACCTTTTGTATTTAGGGATTTTCTATTTATCTTTCTGTTATTTTTTTAACATCTTTATTGGAGTATAATTGCTTCACAATGATGTGTTAGTTTCTATTTTATAAAAAAGTGAATCAGCTATACATATACATATATCACCATATCCCCTCTCTCTTGCATCTCCCTCGCACCTTCCCTATCCCACCACTCTAGGTGCCCACTGAGCTGATCTCCCTGTGCTATGTGGCTGCTTCCCACTAGCTATCTATTTTACATTGGGTAGTGTATATAAGTACATGCCACTCTCTCACTTCGTCCCAGCTTATGCTTCCCCCTCCCCGTGTCCTCAAGTCCATTCTCTACGTCTGCATCTTTATTCCTATCCTGCCCCTAGGGTCGTCAGAACATTTCTTTTTTTTTTTTTAGAATCCATATATATGTGTTAGCATACAGTGTTTGTTTTTCTCTTTCTGACTTACTTCACTCTGTATGACAGACTTTAGGTCCATTCACCTCAATACAAATAACTCAATTTCCTTTCTTTTTATGGCTAAGTAATATGCCATTGTATATATGTGCCACATCTTCTTTATCCATTCATCTGTCGATGGACAGTTACGTGGCTTCCATGTCCTGGCTATTGTAAATAGAGCTGCGATGAACATTGTGGTACATGACTCTTTTTGAATTATGGTTTTCTCAGGGTATATGCCCAGCAGTGGGATTGCTGGGTCATATGGTAGCTCTACTTTTAGTTTTTTAAGGAACCTCCATACTATTCGCCATACTGGCTTATCAATTTACATTCCCACAATCAGTGCAAGAGGGCTCCCTTTTCTCCACACCCTCTCCAGCATTTATTGTTTGCAGATTTTTTTAATGATGGCCATTCTGACCAGTGTGAGGTGATACTTCATTGTAGTTTTGATTTGCATTTCTCTAATGATTAGTGATGTTGAGCATCCTTTCATGTGCTTGTTGGCAATCTGTATATCTTCTTTGGAGAAATGTCTATTTAGGTCCTCTGCCCATTTTTGGATGGGGTTGTTTGTTTTTTTGATATTGAGCTGCATGAGCTGCTTGTATATTTTGGAGATTAATCCCTTGTCAGTTGCTTCATTTTGCAACTATTTTCTCCCATTCTGAGAGTTGTCTTTTTGTCTTGTTTATGGTTTCCTTTCCTGTGCAAAACCTTTAAGTTTCATTAGGTCCCATTTGTTTATTTTTGGTTTTGTTTTTGTTTTGTGGTACGCAGGCCTGTCACTGCTGTGGCCTCTCCCGTTGCGCAGCACAGGCTCCGGACGTGCAGGCTCAGTGGCCATGGCTCATGGGCCCAGCCGCTCTGTGACATGTGGGATCTACCCGGACCGGGGCACAAACCCGTGTCCCCTGCATCGGCAGGCGGACTCTCAGCCACTGCGCCACCACGGAAGCCCTATTTTTGTTTTTATTTCCATCTCTCTAGGAGGTGGGTCAAAAAGGATCTTACAGTGATTTATGTCATAGTGTGTTGTGCCTAAGTTTTCCTCTAAGAGTTTTATAGTGTCCGACCTTACAATTAGGTCTTCAATCCATTTTGAGTTTATTTTTGTGTATGGTGGTAGAGAGTGTTCTAATTTCATTCTTTTCCATATAGCTGTCCAGTTCTCCCAGCACCACTTATTGAAGAGGCTGTCTTTTCTCCATTGTATATTCTTGCCTCTTTTATCAAAGATAAGGTGACCATATATGCATGGGTTTATCTCTGGGCTTTCTATCCTGTTCCATTGATCTATATTTCTGTTTTTGTGCCAGTACTATACTGTCTAGCTTTGTAGTATAGTCTGAAGTCAGGGAGCCTGATTCCTCCAGCTCCATTTTTCTTTCTCAAGATTGCTTTGGCTATTTGGGGTCTTTTGTGTTTCCATACAAATTGTGAAATTTTTTGTCTTAATTCTGTGAAAAATGCCATTGGTAGTTTGATAGGGATTCAATTGAATCTGTATATTGCTTTGGGTAGTATAGTCATTTTCACAGTGTTGATTCTTCCAATCCAAGAACATGGTATATCTCTCCATTTGTTTGTATCATCTTTAATTTCTTTCATCAGTGTCTTATAGTTTTCTGCATACACGTCTTTAGTCTCCTTAGGTAGGTTTATTCCTAAATATTTTATTCTTTTGTTGCAGTGGTAAATGGGAGTGTTTTCTTAATTTCACCTTCAGATTTTTCATCATTAGTGTATAGGAATGCAAGAGATTTCTGTGCATTAATTTTGTATCCTGCTACTTTACCAAATTCATTGATTAGCTCTAGTAGTTTTCTGGTAGCATCTTTAGGGTTCTCTATGTATAGTACCATGTCATCTGCAAACAGTGAGAGCTTTACTTCTTCTTTTCAGATTTGGATTCCTTTTATTTCTTTTTCTTCCCTGATTGCTGTGGCTAAAACTTCCAAAACTATGTTGAATAATAGTGGTGAGAGTGGGCAACCTTGTCTTGTTCCTGATCTTAGAGGAAATGCTTTCAGGTTTTCACCATTGAGAAAGATGTTGGCTGTTGGTTTGTCATATATGGCCTTTATTATACTGAGGTAAGTTCCCTCTGTGCCTGTTTTCTGGAGGGTTTTTACTATAAATGGGTGTTGAATGTTGTTGAAACCTTTTTCTGCATCTATTGAGATGATCATATGGTTTTTCTCCTTCAGTTTGTTAATATGGTGTATCCCATTGACTGATTTGTGTACATTGAAAAATCCTTGCATTCCTAGGATAAACCCCACTTGATCATGGTCTATGATCCTTTTAATATGCTGGATTCTGTTTGCTAGTATTTTGTTGAGGGTTTTTGCATCTATGTTCATCAGTGATATTGGCCTGTAGTTTTCTTTCTTTGTGACATCTTTGTCTGGTTTTGGTATCAGGGTGATGGTGGCCTGGTAGCATGAGTTTGGCAGTGTTCCTCCCTCTGCTATATTTTGGAATACTTTCAGAAGAATAGGTGTTAGCTCTTCTCTAAATGTTTGATAGAATTCGCCTGTGAAGCCATCTATTTGCTATTGTTTCCTTCATTCCTTTTTTATTTATTTCTGATCTGATCTTTATGATTTCTTTTCTTCTGCTAACTTCAGGGGTTTTTTATTCTTTCCCTAATTGCTTTAGGTGGAAGGTTAGATTGTTTATTTGAGATGTTTCTAGTCTCTTGAGGTAGGATTGTATTTCTATAAACTTCCCCCTTAGAACTGCTTTTGCTGCATCCCATAGGTTTTGGGTCATCGTGTTTTCACTGTCATTTGTTTCTAGGTATGTTTTGATTTCCTCTTTGATTTTTTTCAGTGATCTCTTGGTTATTTAGTAGTTTATTGTTTAGCCTCCATGTGTTTGTTTTTTTTACAGATTTTTTCTGTAATTAATATCTAGTCTCATAGCGTTGTGGTCAGAAAAGATACTTGATACGATTTCAGTTTTCTTAAATTTAATTTTTTTACAGTTTTTCTCCTGTAATTGATATCTAGTCTCATAGCATTGTGGTTGGAAAAGATACTTGATATGGTTTCAGTTTTCTTAAATTTATCAAGCTTGATTTGTGACCCAAGATACGATCTGTCCTGGAGAATGTTCCATGAGCACTTGAAAAGAAAATGTATTCTGTTCTTTTTGGATGGAATGTCCTATAAACATCAATTAAGTCCATCTTGTTTAATGTATCATTTAAAGCTTGTGTTTCCTTATTTATTTCCATTTTGTATGATCTTTCCATTGGTGAAAGTGGGGTGTTAAAATCCCCTACTATGATTGTGTTACTGTCGATTTCTCCTTTTATGGCTGTTAGCATTTGCCTTATGTATTGAGGTGCTTCTATGTTTGGTGCATAAATATTTACAGTTGTTATATCTTCCTCTTGTATTGATCCCCTGACCATTATGTAGTGTCCTTCTTTGTCTCTTGTAATAGTCTTTATTTTAAAGTCTGTTTTGTCTGATATGAGAATTGATACTCCAGCTTTCTTTTGATTTCCATTTGCATGGAATATCTTCTTCCATGCCCTCACTTTCAGTCTCTATGTGTCCCTAGGTCTGAAGTGGGTCTCTTGTAGATAGCATATATATGGGTCTTGTTTTTGTATCCATTCAGCCAGTCTGTGTCTTTTGGTGGGAGCATTTAATCCATTTACATTTAAGGTAATTATCGATATGTATGTTCCTATTACCATTTTCTTAATTGTTTTGGTTTTGTTATTGTAGGTCTTTTCCATCTCTTGTGTTTCTTGCCTAGAGAAATTGCTTTAGCATTCGTTGTAAAGCTGGTTTGGTGGTGCTGAATTCTCTTAGCTTTTGCTTGTCTGTAAAGGTTTTAATTTCTCCATCAAATATGAATGAGATCTTTGCTGGGTAGAGTAATCTTGGTTTTAGGTTCTTCCCTTTCATCACTTTAAATATGTCTTGACACTCCCTTCTGGCTTGCAGAGCTTCTGCTGAAAGATCAGCTGTTAACCTTATAGGGATTCCCTTGCATCTTATTTTTTATTTTTCCCTTGCTGCTTTTAATAATTTTCTTTGTATTTAATTTTTGGTAGTTTGATTAATATGTGTCTTGGCGTGTTTCTCCTTGGATTTATCCTGTATGGGCCTCCTGGACTTGATTGACTATTTCCTTTCCCATGTTAGGGAAGTTTTCAACTATAATCTCTTCAAATATTTTCCTAGACCCTTTCTTTTTCTCTTCTTCTTCTGGGACCCCTGTAATTCGAATGTTGGTGTGTTTAATGTTGTCCCAGAGGTCTCTGAGACTGTCCTCTCTTCTTTTCATTCTTTTTTCATCATTGTTTGTTTTCTCTTTAGTTCTTCTAGTTCCTTGTTAAACGTTTCTTGTATTCTCTCCATTCTGTTTCCAAGATTTTATATTATCTTTACTATCATTACTCTGAATTCTTTTTCAGGTAGACTATTTCCTCTTCATTTGTTTGGTCTGGTGGGTTTTTACCTTGCTCCTTCATCTGCTGTGTGTTTCTCTGTCTTCTCATTTTGCTTAACTTACTGTATTTGTGGTCTCCTGTTCACAGTCTGCACGTTCATAGTTCCCGTTGTTTTTGGTGCCTGCCCCCAGTGGGTGAGGTTGGTTCAGTGGGTTGTGTAGGCTCCTGGTGGAGGGGACTGGTGCCTGGGTCCTGGTGGATGAGGCTGGATCTTGTCTTTCTGATGGGCAGAACCACATCCGGTGGTGTGTTTTGGGGTGTCTATGATTTTATTCTTAATTTAGGCAGCCTCTCTGCTAATGGGTGGGGTTGTGTTCTTGTCTTGCTAGTTGTTTGGCATAGGTGTACAGCACTGTAGCTTGCTGGTCGTTGAGTGGAGCTGGGTCTTAGCATTGAGATGGAGATCTCTGGGAGGGCTTTTGCTGTTTGATATTACATGGAGCAGGGAGGTCTCTGGTGGACCAGTGTCCTGGACTCAGCTCTCCCACCTCAGAGGCATAGGCCTGACACCCGGCCAGAGCACCAAGACCCTGTCAGGTACATGGCTCAGAAGAAAAGGGAGAAAAAAAGAAAGAAAGAATAAAATAAAATAAAGTTATTAAAATTTAAAAAATTATTAAAAATTTTAAAAAAATTTAAGTAATAAATAAAAAGAAGAAAGCAACCAAACCAAAAAACAAATCCACCAATGAAAACAAGCACTTAAAACTATACTAAAAAAAAAAAAAAAAAAACCAGACAGAACCCTAGGACAAATGCTAAAAGCAAAGCTATACAGACAATATCACACAGAGAAGTATAAACATACCCACTCACAAAAAGAGAAAAAGGAAAAATATATATATATCTACCTATATAAAAGAAAACAAAGGAAGAGAGCAACCAAATCACTAAACAAATCTACCAATGATAATAAACTCTAAATACAAAACTAAGACTAAGATGAACAAAAACCCAGAAACAAATTAGATGCAGAAAGCACACCCCAAGTCTACAGTTGCTCCCAGAGTCCACTGCCTCAATTTTGGGATGAATCATTGTCTATTCAGGTATTCCAGAGATGCAGGGTACATCAAGTTGATTGTGAAGATTTAATCTGCTGCTCCTGAGGCTGCTGGGAGAAATTTCCCTTTCTCTTCTTTGTTCACACAGCTCCTGGGTTTCAGCTTTGGATTTGGTCCTGCCTCTGCATATAAATCGCCTGAGGGCATCTGTTCTTTGCTCAGACAGGACAGGGTTAAAGTAACAGCTGATTAGGGTGCTCTGGCTCACTCAGGCTGGGGGGAGGGAGGAGTACAGAATGCAGGGCGAGCCTGCTACAGCAGAGGCCAGAATGACGTTGCAACAGCCTGAGGCACACCGTGTGTTTGCCTGGGGAAGTTGTCCCTGGATCACGGGACCCTGGCAGTGGTGGGCTGCACAGGCTCCTGGGAGGGGAGGTGTGGATAGTGACCTGTGCTTGCACACAGGCTTCTTGGTGGCTGCAGCAGCAGCCTTAGCGTTTCATGCCTGTCTCTGGTGTCCACGCTGATAGCCACAGCTCACGCCCGTCTCTGGAGCTCGTTTAGGCGGTGCTCTGTATCCCCTCTTCTCGCACACCCATAAACAATGGTCTCTTGTCTCTTAGACAGTTCCAGACTTTTTCCCGGACTCCTTCCTGGCTAGCTGTGGCACACTAGCTCCCTTCAGGCTGTGTTCACGCAGCCAACCCCAGCCCTCTGCCTGCGATCTGACCTGTGAAACCCGAGCCTCAGCTCCCATCCCCCATCCGTCCTGGCGGGTGAGCAGACAAGCTTCTTGGGCTGGTGAGTGCTGGTCGGCACCGATCCTCTGTGCAGGAATCTCTCCGCTTTGCCCTCTGCACCCCTGTGGCTGCGCTCTTCTCCGTGGCTCCTAAGCTTCCCCCCCCCCCCACTCCCTGTCTCTGCCAGTGAAGGAGTTTCCTAGTGTGTGGAAACTTTTCCTCCTTCAAAGCTCCTTCCCAGAGGTGCAGGTCCCGTCCCTATTCTTTTGTCTCTGATCATTCTTTTTTCTTTTGCCCTACCCAGGTACATGGGGAGTTTCTTGCCTCTTGGCAGGTCTGAGGTCTTCTGCCAGCATTCAGTAGGTGTTCTGTAGGAGTTGTTCCACATGTAGATGTATTTCTGATGTATTTGTAGGGAGGAAGGTGATCACCACGTCTTACTCCTCTGCCAACTTGAAGGTCTCTCCTCTTTCTGTTATTGATTTCTAGTTTAATTCCATTGTGGTCTGAGAACAGACATTGTATGATTTCTATTCTTTTAAATTTGTTAAGGTGTGTTTTATGGCCCAGAATGTGGTCTATTTTGGCAAACATTCCATGTGAGTTTGAGAAAAATGTGTATTCTTCTGTTTTAGAATGTAGTAGTCTATAGATATCCATTATATCCAGTTGACTGATGGTGTTGAGTTCACTATGTCCTTACTAATTTTCTGCTCACTAGATCTGTCCACTTCTGATAGAGGGTATTGAAGTTTCCAACCATAATAGTGGATTAAACTCTTTCTCCTTGCAGCTCTATCAGTTTTTGCCTCACAAAGTATGATTCTCTATTGTTTGGTGATGCACATTAAGAATTGTTACATCTTCTTGGAGAATTGAGCCCTTTGTCCTTATGTAATGCATTTCTTTATCCCTGATAACTTTTCTTACTTTGAAGCCTGTTCTGTCTGAAATTAATAAACCTTATGGTACTTTATTTATATCATTGATAGTGTGATATATTTTTCTCTATCTCTTTACCTTTAATCTATATGTGTCTTTATATTTAATGTGAGTTTCTTGTAGACAGCATATGTTCGGGTCTTTTCTTTTTTTTTAATCCACTCTGATAATCTGTCTTTTAATTGGTGCATTTAGACCACTGACATTCTAAGTGATTATTGATACAGTTGGATTAATATCTACCATATTTGTTACTGCTTTCTATTTGATGTCTTGTTTTTTCATCCTATTTGTCTTCCACTCTTTTTCTGCCTTCTGTTCTTACATACTATCTATGTTATTCATTAGAGCGTTTAGTATATTAATCATAGTTGTTTTAAATTCCCAATCTGATAATTCCAACATCCCTGCTATGTCTGGATTTGATGCTTGCTTTGTCTCTTCCAACTGTGTTTTTGTCTTTTGGTATGCCTTGTAATTTTTTTTTTTTTTTGATAGCCAGGCATGGTGTACTAGATAAAAGACCTTTAGTAGGTAAACAGACCTTTAGTAATGTGATGGTCCGGTGTGAGGAAAGGGGAAGCATTTTGTGGTCTTATGATTAGGCTTCAGTCTTTTAGTGAAACCATGCCTCATCACATTTAGTGAATGTGAACTTAACAAGTGTTTTTCAGTTTTTTTCCCTCCTACCTGTCCTTCAGGTGTGGAACAAGAAGGCTAGAGTGAATTACAGTTGGGTAATTTCCTTCTCTAGGTCAGTCAGACTCTGATAATATACCAGCAGGTTAAGCTCTGGTTATCTGGTTTCTCCTGAGGGCAGGCCTTGTTTAGAAGAACAGAGTGCTTTGGTGTATTTCAAATGGTTATATTTCCCTCCCCCACTGCAGGAAGCAGGAGGGGATTTTTTCTCAGATATTTACTGTGGGAATCTGGTTGAGGTCCTGGAGATAAATCTCACAATACTGTGGCAGCCTCCTGTCTGGATCCCCCTGGAGTTGTTAGCTCTCAGATTTGTCCATACTGAGCCACCAGCAATTTATCAAGCACAGTCCAGGTTTTCCTACTCTGACACTGGTTTATATAGCAGTTTCTGCCCCTGAGTCTCTGGTCTGGTAAGCTGTGACCCCCTGTATTCACCTGTCTGCCTCTCTAATCTTGGGGGCAGCAGTTTTCCACATGTTCTCCCCTCTCTTATGGTTTCTAGGAAAACTGATTTTTCACTCTCTTCAGCTTTTTACTTGTTAGGTTGGAGTGGTAACTTCCAAGCTCCTTATATGCAGAACAAGACAAAATTAATATTCTCAAAACATTATTTTCTTCATTTCACTACCCCCCCCAAAAAAAATATTACACTAGATTTGTAGTAGCTGTGTTGCAACGCCTTAGATTGGCATTCAAGATCCTTCAAAATCTGAAATAAACCTGTCTTTCAAATGTTATTTCTCATTTCTTCCTACATATGGCAGAGACTTTTGATAGCTTCCTAATATCCATCTTTCCCTTCTGCTTTGGTATATTTTGTCTAAGCACTTTGTCACCTGGTATTATTACTACATCTCCCAGTCACTTCTGTAACTAGATGTGGCCATGAGACTAAATTCTGTCCAGTGAGTTGTTAGCAGGAGAGTGGCATGGGATGTCTATGACAGGTCTTTAAAGAATAGTTATACAAAGAAATTAGATTCAATTGATAAATGTATCCCTTTTGCACTCTTGCATTTTCTTTTTCTATCCTTCCTTCCTTCATTCTGTTCTAGGCATTGTCCTATATGCTAGAGACAGAAGACAGAGCACAATAGTATAAACCTAGTGCTCCCATTCAGCTTATATCCTAGTGCTTTTTAGAATTTAATGCAATGACTAGAGCTCCAGCAGTCATATCACATCAGAAAGTAAATTTTAGGATAGAAATCATGTGTGCAGAGGAGAAAAAAAAGAACAGAAATCATGGTCTTTAATGACTTCATGAAACATTAACTTGATCCATAATCCCAACCACATGTGTCACAACTTCTAAACTTCTTTCACCTTAGGCCATAAACTCTTCTGTGTTTAAACCTCTCTGAGTCTCTGAAACTAGTAACCAAAACTCATCCTTCTTGATACTCATTTTTCAAAGAGTATCTCACATACCCTTCTGTAGTCTTTGCATTATTAGTTACCTTTTCATGTGTAAATTTTAGTCCTTCAACTATACTATAAATAACCTAAGAAAAGGTAAAATGTTTATTCATTCTCGTGATTCCTCAGGGCAAAATGTAGTATCTTGTAATAAATATTTAATAAATGAATGAAAGAATATATATTTTTATTACCTGATTACAATTATAGTAGGTGAATACTGAAATAGGAAGATTTTCCCCTGGGTTTCTGTTTATAATCTACATTAGATGATGTCTAGGTAAGACTGTTCTAATCTAATAGATGTTCTTTCAGTTCATTCAAATAAGATACCAGTGTCTATTTTACAGCAGGAGGAAATAAAGTAAAATAGTTTCTGCCCTCAACGATCTTACAAATCAAAAGGGGAGACTGATATTTAACAAGTAATTACAATAAAGAATTAAAAGTATTATATTAGATGGAGTAGAGGGTTTAGTGGAACAGAGAACTGGGAAACCATATTGTGTCAGGTGAGAAAAAAGCTTCTTGAAGATGTGATGTTTAACCTGAAATCCAATAGTGAGTATTCTTAGTATTTTGATTCAAATCTGGTGTGCAGTAACACCAGATGCAATACAGTTCATATGGCTACAGAAATCCAAGAAATACAGGAATGTCCTTGGGCAAAGTTTATGCTGAGAAAAAGAAAGAGCAAAAGAAAGAAAGAAGGAAAGAAAGAGAGAGATGAAGAGAGGAAGGAAGGAAGAGAGAGAGAGGAAGGGAGAGAGGAAGGAAGGAAGGAAGGAAATATCACTAAGGGATATATGAGAGATTCAATTGGAAGTATTTTAGATGAAGAAGGAGGAAAAAGAGGAGGTGGGGGAGGAGAAAAGAAGAGGAGGAAGAGAAAGATAGGAGAAACAGGAGGAGGAGAAGGGAAGAAGGAGGAAGAAGAAAAGGAGAAGAAAGGAGAAAGGGTAGCGGAGGAGACATCTCACAGATAGCATTGATACAAATCAATCTGAGGACAAAGTCCAAACAAGAGAGCCTTTAATCGCTTTCAGATCCTTGATCGTCTAGATGTGTTTATTCACAAAAATATGGTTTTTGTAGGATTAGGAAGTCTATATTTTTAAAAAGCTTTATAAGGTATAGTTGACATAAATACAATAACTTAGACACTTGTAGGTATACAATTTGATGAGTTTTAACCTGTATATTCATCCATGAAGCCATCAACACAACCAAGTTAATGACCATATAAAACCCCCCAAAAGTCTTCATGTCCCACTGTAATACTTTACCCCTGCCTTTCCCTACATCCCTCACCCTTGTTGCCAGGCAACAAACAATCTGCTTTCTATAGATTCATTTGCATTTTCCAGAATTTTATATAAACAGAATCATACAGTACATACTACTATATGTTTTTCACTTGAAATAATTATTCTGAATTGCTATTCAAGTTGTTGCAGGTATCAGTAGTTCATTCCTTTTTATTGCTGAGCAGTAGTCAGTTGCATGGATATACTATGATGTGTTTATGCATTCACTTTTGAAGGGTTCTTCAGTTGTTTCCAGTTTAAGACTATTAAAAATAAAGCTTCTATGACCATTCTTGTACAAGTATTTGTATAGATATACGCTTTCATTTCTCTTGGGTTAAATACCTAGAATGGAATGACTAGATGATATAATAGGTATACGTTTAATATTTTTAAGAAACTGACAAACTGTTTTGCAAAGTTGTTGTACTGTTTCACATTCCCACCAGCAGTATATGTGAGTTCCACTTCTTCCACACTCTCCCTAACATTTGATCAATCTTTTAAATTTTAAACATGCTAATAGATGTCTACTGATATCTCTTTGTGGTTTTAGTCTCCATTTTCCCATGGCTAATGATATTGAGCATATTTTCATGTGTTTCTTTGGTGACGTGTCTTTTCAAATCTTTTGACTGTTTCTATTGAGTTATTTGTTTTCTTATTATTGAGTTTTGAGAGTTCTTTATATATTCCAGTTAAAAGTTGTTTATCAGATATGTGATTCTTGGTAGGGTATATTTAAATAAATATTTGCCTGCCTCAAGTGGAAAGAGAAATATTTAGAATATTTTATATTTATTTAAAATAATACAAAACAGAGAAAAAAACAATAAATTCAGAAGTGTTTATTAGAAATAATATATAAATATAAATTTATAGATACATATATGTATTTGTGTATATGTGTATACAAAGAAACCAAAAGAAAAGTCATTAAGCCAGTAAATTATGTCTATCATTGGAATAAAAAACACATGAAGAAAGAAGTGAGAAGTTGCTGCAGTAAAAGCTGTCTCATCCCCTTGCTTGATCCGGCCTTTCTCTCCTCTTATTCCTATGACTGATCATGGGTAGTGGCCTACAGTTTACTTCATTAGTTATTAATGACTTGGTTAAAATTTCCAGTTGTTCAATACACACAGCCTTCTAAAGATCCATTTTAAGCTCCTATTAAAGACTACGCAGGAAAAAGATTTACTATTTATGGAACAACCTTGAGCACATTTTCTGGCCGGCATCTTCAGAGGCAAGAGTTGCAACAGCTGCAGTTCTAACTTTCAGTGCTTAATCTTACTAACTAGTCTAGACGATAACTCTTCAACAAGCAATTGATAAGCATGCTTTGGTGATGGCTAATCTAATCATTTAATGGGAAAACAGGAAAAAAGACTGAGATAGTAGTTTGTTCCCTCCCTATGGGACAAAACAATATCAATAACATAGTTACCAAAGGGCAATATATTAATTCAGATAGTTTTATAAATAATTTCCTTCCTAAGATAAAAATTAAAGGGTCGATAAACATTTTTATTAGAGAAGAAATTCAATTTGGTACCATGCTGTACAGCACACTAAGAAGATCAGTAAAATTACATGTCTGTATAATGGGATTTAAAATTTCATAAATTTACCTGAGGAAAATGTCAGCATTGACTAATTAGTCTAGGGTTCCCATTATTAAAATTAAAATGTTCCAGATCTGAAGTTCATGATATTCTGATTCTAGTTTACATTCCGCTTTGCATATTTATGCAAAATAATGGGAATATATCAAAAAACAAATGAAAGAGACAGACCATTTTACAGTGCTGTTTACTCCTTCCACATAAGTTACTGTTGGTGTTTGGAGTGTATATTTCTGTCTGGCATTTCACTAGCCTAGATTCTGTTTTGTAGTCCTCTTTTTAGTTTTGACTATGTAAACCAAAGAAAAATTGATCTACCTCCTGAAGTATCTCTATTTTCTTTTCATTAAAATCTTGTTATCGGGCTTCCCTGGTGGCGCAGTGGTTGCGCGTCCGCCTGCCGATGCAGGGGAACCGGGTTCGCTCCCCGGTCTGGGAGGATCCCACATGCCGCGGAGCGGCTGGGCCCGTGAGCCATGGCCACTGCGCCTGCGCGTCCGGAGCCTGTGCTCCGCAACGGGAGAGGCCACAACAGAGGGAGGCCCGCATACCAAAAAAAAAAAAAAAAAAAAAAAAAAAAAATCTTGTTATCAAAACCTTTTACAATGTCTCTCTAATATTATCATCAGACCAAGTAGATAAGAAAACAAACCAGATGCACACTTCCAAAAAATATACCAAATACACACTTCTAAAGAATAATATCCATAAAAAACCTGAAATTGCATTCTTAGAGAAAACTCAACAATAGTAATAAATCATAACTATAATAACACATTCAGTCACTTCCCAATAAGTTTACTTTTCAGAAAAGAGTAATATTTAATTTCACAAAAACACATTTAACATGTTTTTTGTTTTGTTTTGTTGTTGTTTGAATTAAATAATTTTGTCTCCACTTTGACATCAGAAGTACCAAATGTAAAAGCTGGAAACAAACTTAGAAATAGTTAATCTAGCTATTGAATCCAGAAAGCCAGCATATGGAGTTCAAACAAGAAATTAAAACCTACAGAAGCTAAAGAATATTGTTCAATATTGCAAAATCTTATTTCTTACCTTGGAAAAACTCAAGTGAATATGAATCAGTTTTGAAAGGTAGTACATTAGACTTTAGGCCCAAGCTCTGGTCCTCACCTTTATAAATGAGAGTTCTATGCAAAAAATATCTTTGATTACTTTAATGATTAAGCCTTTCTGTATTGTGGCCCAAGAATAACTGATCTCATACTAAAAGTTATTTTATAGGAATCAGTGTGCTCTAGAAAGAGGTCAGTGTGCTGCTCTTCTTCAACAAAACTATCCTTTTATCTAGCAATTATCTTTGAAGTTAAAAATTGTTACGCATACCTATTTGTGGTATGTATATCCACACATCATAGTCTTACCCTAATACAAAAGTTTTACAAGTGTGTTTTATTAAGGAAAGAAGAGCAAGTTTGCTGTTTATGGTAACACTCTGTAAATAGGCCATAAATATTTGCTGAAAGAATGACTCACTAAGAAAAAAATTCAAGTAACAAGATGAAAATCTAAATTAACCTTTAAGTTATTTGTGCCAGCATCAAATAAGCACATACTAGAAATAAGTTTGAATGTACTTTGAAGGCCTAGTCATTGGGTAATACAGAGTGACTTGAAAGAGTGAATATCATCAAACTAAGTAAGGTCAGCTTTGAAATAGGAGAGTGTGGGAACAGTACCATGGCATGGCACCTGGGACACTGGGTTTCTGGCAAAGGTGTTGGGGGAGTTTGCCCTTGAGTGATCAAGTCTTGGCCTACAATGGCTACTCCAAACATCTGTAGCTTCCTTATACCACACATCCCTTGCCCTGTCTGCCCAAGAAAATGTATTCATATACCAATTTTGTTATGCCAATTTCATCATATACATACATAAAAATAGATAACTTACTATATTAAAAGTTGTGCAAATTCATTTAGGCTTTGGCTATAAGTAGGAACTATTTATTTCTATGTTTTGGGTAAGAAAGAACATTCATTTATGGCAAGCCTACTCACTTGGGCCCCAAACCTCTTCCTTCATTTCTGGAAAAAACTGTTTCCCTTGTGCTTACTGAACATGAACTTGGAGCTCCCTGGGTTCTGCTTGCAGAATTGCACTGTACTCTCTTTTCCTTTCTCTGACACTATTCTTCAGATTTCCAAAGGTACCTGTACTCAGACAGCTTCTTCATGGTATTAACTTCTTTATCTCATGTGAATCCTCATAATTTCTATAAAAGCAGCCAATTGCTTTTCCCCAAAATCTTCCTTTCCAGCCTCACTAGTCTTCTTAATTGACCTGAGTTTCACATGCATTTGTCATTGTTATTAC
Organism: Physeter macrocephalus; assembly: GCF_002837175.3. Classification (NCBI taxonomy): domain Eukaryota; kingdom Metazoa; phylum Chordata; class Mammalia; order Artiodactyla; family Physeteridae; genus Physeter; species Physeter macrocephalus. The sequence continues at coordinate 85,792,605 of NC_041218.1, forward strand.
TAGGCCAACCGAATTGTAAATGTTTATGTACTCTGTCTATAAAATGTTTGTGCATCGGTTTGACCCTAGCCAAATGTGGTTTACTCCCAAAGCTCACAAAATTCGAGGGGTGGGTTTTTTTTTTAAACTAAATTGCACCTTTCAGACTCTAACCTAACACAGCAGTTCTCCAACTGTAGTCTAGGGACACTTGGCTCTCTCTGAGAATTTTAGGGTATCTGCAAGATCAAAATCATGCATAGGTAAAAGATCTATTCAGAGTTCTAGATAGACCAATGGATTTTATGTTACAAAGTAAGAAATGTTTATTGAAATGGTTTCAACTTCCACATTACAACTAACCTTTAAGGAACTACCGCTTGTTGAGTTTTTTAAACAGATTCATTCACAGATACACTTCACATACTATATAATTCAAATATTTAATGTGTACAGTTCAGTGGCTTTTAGTGTATTAACAAATATGTGAAGCCATCTCTTTAGTAAATTTTAGAATGCTTTCAATCACCACAAGAAGAAATCTCACATCTTTCAGCTATTATCCCCCTATTGTTCCATTCACCCCAGCCCTAAACAACCATTAATGTGCTTTCTGTCTCAATAGATTTACCTATTGTGGACATTTCATATAAATTTCATATAAATGGAACCATACAAAATGTGACCTTTTTGTTCACTTAGAACAATGTTTTCAAGGTTAATCCATGTTGTAGCATGTATTAGTACCTCATTCCCTTTTATGGTCAAATAATATTGCATTGTATGGATATGCCACATTTTGCTTATACATTCATACATTGATGGAGGTTTGGGTTGTTTCTACCTTTTAGCTATTATGAATAATGCTGCTATAAACATTCATATACAAGTTTTTGTGCAGATATGTTTTCTTTTCTCTTGGGTATATCACTAAGAGTGGAATCGCTGGATGATGTGGTAACTCTATGCTTAATTATTTGAGGAATTGCCAGACTGTTTTTCAAAGTGGCTGTATCATTTTAGATTTCCACAAGCAAGATATGAGGGTTCCAATTTCTCTACATTTTGTCAACACTTGTCATTATGTGTCTCTTTGATTACAGCTAGTGGATGTGAAGTAGTATCTCATTGTGATTTTGATTTGCATTTCCCTGATGACTAATAATGTCAAGAATCTCTTCATGTGTTTATAGCCCATTTCTATTTCTTATTTGGAGACACGTCTGCTCAAATCTTTGGCCCATTTTTAACTTGAGTCAGTTTTCCTTTTATTATTTAATTGTAAGAGTTCTTTATATATTCTAGATACAAGGCCTTATCAGATATATGATTTGCAAAAATTTCTTCCATTCTGTGGGTTGCCTTTTCACTTTTTTGATAGTGTCCTTTGACGCACAAATTTTTTAAATTTTGATGAAATCCTATTTTTGCAGTTTTTCTTGTGTTACTCGTATTTTGATGTCATATATTCATGGCAAACCCAAAGCCATGAAGATTTACCCCTATTTTTTTTCCTAAGAGAGTTTTATTGTTTAGTGCTTCCATTTAGATCTTTGATACATTTTGAGTTAATTTTCTGTATATGGTATGGCAAGAGTCTAATCTCTTTTTTTCTTTTTTGCATGTGACTATCCACTTGTCTCAGCACCATTTGTTGAAAAGGCTGTTCTTTCTCTCACTGAACGATCTTGGCCCTCTTGTTAAATGTCAGTTGACCATAGACACATGGGTTTATTTCTGGATTGTTAATTCTGTTCCGTTGATTTCTATGTCTATCTCATGCCAGTATCACTCTGTCTTCATTACTGATGCTTTGTAGTTAAGTATTGCACTCAGGAAGTGTCAGTCTTCCAACTTTGTTTTCAAGATTGTTTTGGCTAGTTTGGGTCCCTTGCAAATCCAAGTGAATTTTAGAATCAGCTTGTCAATTTTAACAAAGAACCTAGCTGTGATTCCTATAGGAATTGAGTGGAATCTGTAGATCAGTTTGGGAAGTACTGCCATCTTAAAAATGTTAAGTCCTCCAATTCACTTCTTATTTTTTGGGTGTGTGTGTGTAGTTGCTTTACAATGTTTTGTTAGTTTCTGCTATACAGTGAAGTGAATCAGCTATATGTATACATACATCCCCCTTTTTTTGGATATCCTTCCCATTTAGGTCACCATAGAGCATTGAGTAGAGTTCCCTGTGCTATACAGTAGGTTCTCATTATTTATCTATTTTATACATAGTAGTGTATACATGTCAATCCCAATCTCCCAGTTCATCCCACCTCCCCTTCCCCGCTTGTTGTCCATACATTTGTTCTCTACATCTTTGTCTCTATTTCTGCTTTGCAAATAGGTATATCTGTACCATTTTTCTAGATTCCACATATATGCATTAATATACAATATTATTTTCTCTTTCTGACTTCACTCTGTATGACAGTCTCTAGGTTCATCCACGTCTCTGCAAATGACACAATTTCATTTCTTTTTATGGCTGAGTAATATTCCATTGCATATATGTACCACATCTTCTTTATCCATTCCTCTGTTGATGGACATTTAGGTTGCTTCCTTGTCCTGGCTATTGTAAATAGTGCTGCAATGAACGTTGGGGTGCATGTACCTTTTGGAATTATGGTTTTCTCCTGGTATATGCCCAGGAGTGGGATTGCTGTATCATATGGTAGCTAGTTTCTTAAGGAATCCCCATACTGTTCTCCATAGTGGCTGTATCAATTTACATTCCCACCAGCAGTGTAGGAGGGTTCCCTTTTCTCCACACCCTCTCCAGCATTTATTATTTATAGACTTTTTGATGATGGCCATTCTGACTGGTGTGAGGTGATACACCCTTGTAGTTTTGATTTGCATTTCTCTAATAATTAGTGATGTTGAGCATCTTTTCATGTGCCTCTTGACCATCTGTATATCTTCTTTGGAGAAATGTCTAAGTCTTCTGTCCATTTTTTGATTGGGTTGTGCATTTTTCTGATATTGAGCTACATGAGCTGTTTGTATATTTTGGAGATTAATCCCTTGTCCGTTGCTTCATTTGCAAATATTTTCTCCCATTCTAAGGGTCGCCCATTCACTTCTTGAGTTTTTTATATAGTCCCAAAAAAGAATATCCACAGTTATCTGGGATAATTGTGAAAAGACTCATAAAAGACTCCTCCCTTTTCCAAATATTTATCTTGTGAGGCTAAATTTTCTCCATTATTTCAGCTAAAATAAAGTAGTGATTGTAGAAACATATATGAGAAGACAGCTGTATTCTATTAAGCTAGACATTAGGAGATTTGCAAAAATGTAAAACTTACCTGCTATTTTTTTTGTTTGGGGAAATAAAATTATTTTTCACAAAATATTATTTATGTAATATTAAATGGGTTTCTCATTATTTTCCAATAGGTTAATAAAATTTTTTTAAATTCCTAGCTTCAGTTCCAGTATGGTAAATATCAAAGATATATAACCCATGTAACCAATAAAGGGATCCTGAGACCAAAATGTGAACTGTTGGTCTAATACATGATGCCCTTCATTGATGGGTCTGGTCGACTTTTCTGTCCATATTCTCCAAACTGATCATCACACAACATTCTTTTCACATTGATCGTAAAAAATTACTTGCAGTTTTTTCAATGTTTCAAGTTCTTCCAAACCTCTGAGGCTTCTCATCTGTTGATGCGTCTACCTGGAACGAATGCCCCATTGCTTTCCTCCCTCTTCTTGATATGCCAAAACTCCTTTAAAACTTGACTCAAGTCCCAAATGTTCCAGATCTGACCTCTTTCCATGTGACCACTCTGCTCTGTTCTTTGGACTTTTTTTTTTTTTCTTCTCTCTCTCTAAATATTGTAAACTCCCTGGAGTAGGAAACTTCATTGTATTCATTTCTATACACATTGTTAGCACATAATAAGTGATCAATTAATATTTGCTAACAAATATATAATCCTGTAATACCACAGAAAAATTGTCAAACCTATTAGAAAATAACCCCACACTCTATATATTGTTTAATATTTTATTTCCTAAAACGAATAAATACTTTTAAGTATAATTATTTAGAATTTTTAGAAATACATTTTTCCAGAATAAAAAGTACTACATGGAAAATTTATTAGGGGATTTTCCAATTCATGAAATATAATCCTCTGATGTTCTGTTACCTTTGTGGTTTTCAGACCCATCATCATTCACATATAGATGCTAATGGCTTAGATAAATATAGGATAGCTTAACTAAAATAAATTATTTTCCTGAAAAATAAGATTATAAAAGTACCTTAATTAATTTAATGGGTAGTGAATTATTTGCTTAGGATATGGGGATATAGTGGACTGATAGCCACCTCCCCTTTAACTAAACATATATGACTATTTTGTTATTATTTCCCTGAAAAATCCGTATATTTCTTTATAGTCATAAATCTTCCTTTTCACATAAAACTTTTCAATTCCCCAATATCCAGCTATAATAAAACTCTAAATTAGCTATATGGCTACATTGTATTTTGTGAATAAGTTCAGTGAAATCAAATAAATACCAAAGATACTATTTTAATATGACATGATTATATAGATTCAAATATCTTAGATTTGGATTTATGATTGCAAAACCACAATAGGTAGTGATGTATATTACACTGTAATTAGTTTGTGACATGGGTGTTATCTCTCTCTTTAGCATAATAATGAGACTTGATGTATTTCTCTTTTTATAAATTCCTGAGAAGTCACTAGGTAGAGTATAGTTTGCATTTTGATGGTAAGGAGATAGCTTCAGAAAATAGGCTTTGGAAAGTCAGTCTTCTGAAGGTCTCATCATCATGTTATGGGGAGACAGGGAGGAATAAAGCATTTTGATATGGTTAAAAATTGATATCATGTTTTCAGAAAATGCACATGTGATTATGAGCCCTAGGAAAGGGAAGATAAACAGTGATGAAAACCAGAAGGACACTCACATTAAAATGGAGGAATGAACAGCAGATCAAATTCACAAAAAAGAGTAAAAAGAGGGAGAAAAGGAAGAAATCTCAAAGTAAAACAAATAACATGAGATAATATAACAGGAATAAAATCCTAAAGAATTCACACTAAAATGTAAAAGGGATGAATTATCTCCCTGAAATACATAGATTGTCATTTGGATTATCAAACAATAAACGTGCTTAAAGCAATTGATATATAATGGTTGAAAATACTGGGATGGGCCAAGAGATACTCTGTAATTTCAAACAAAAAGAAAGCAGGAGTGGTAATATTAATGTCAGAAAAGGTAGAATATTAACTTAAAAGAAGAAATAAGAATAAATTGCAGCATATAATAAAGAAATAGATAGTTTGAAGTAAGTTTCATAAACATATTCACCAAACAACATATCAGCTAAAAATAAATTATTCAAAATTTATCTAAGCAGTGGAAGAGCTAAAATTCATAGAGGAGATCGAAAAGATAATTAAAGATCTACCATTTTTTTAAAAAGCTGGGTCAAAGGGGGTCAAGGGCTTCCCTGGTGGCACAGTGGTTGAGAGCCCGCCTGCCGATGCAGGGCACACGGGTTCGTGCCCCGGTCCGGGAAGATCCCACATGCCGCGGAGCGGCTGGGCCCGTGAGCCATGGCCGCTGAGCCTGCGCGTCCGGAGCCTGTGCTCCGCAACGGGAGCGGCCACAGCAGTGAGAGGCCCGCGTACCGCAAAAAAAAAAAAAAGGGGGGTTGGTCAAAAGTTACAAGCTTCCAGTTCTAAAATAAGTAAGTCCTGGGGATGTAATGTACAACATGGCAACTATAGTTAATAAACTATATTGTATATTTGAAAGATGTTAAGCGAGTAGATCTTAAAAATCCTCATCACAAGAAAAAAAAATTTTGTAGCCATATATGTTGACAGATGTTAACTAGACTTATTGTGATGATCATTTCAGAATACACACAAGTATCGAATCATTGTGTTGTACACCTGAAACTAATACGTTATAGGTCAATTATACCTCAATCAAATAATAATAATAAAAGCTGGACCAGCTGTATTCAAAGCTAAGTGCAATATAACTTCTAACAAAACTATAATTGCAATACCATTTAAATCAACCAGATCTTTTAATGAATGGAATGATTCCTAATTTAACTTTATTATAATATCTTAAGATAAGAGCAATACAAACAGGAAAACTTATGGACTAACTTGACTTTTGACTATAGGTACAAATATTCTAAATTAAATTTTAGTAAATTTAGGGGGGAAATATTCCATTCACAGTAATGACAAAAAGTATGATAATTCATTTCACCTAGGTTGCCATGTCATGCATGGCATCCTAGAATCAATGAAATATGATATAAAATGCCTAGAAATAAAGCTTTAGAAAAACATAAATCTTAAATTTAAAAAAAACTATAAAATCTCACTGAGTACTCAAACACATCCTTAGTTCTATTTACAACAGATTTTATATTTAAAGTTCCCCAATAGATTCCCACATACAGCCAAATTGGAGAACTGTTGGCTTTAAAGGCAGAAATGAAGGCGGTGGGAGGGGATATAGTCAGCTTCTTCTTTATATATTTTTATGTTGAAATATGTCACTTACTAAAATCATGATTATATTGAATTTGAAATAGAATTTTCTTGTTATTTTCAATATTATATAAAAAGAACAAAACTGGGGTGTATTAGTAATATTGGATCCATAATTGGACACCTAAAATAAGAGATAAAGGGAAAGAGCAAGAAGACAAATGAAAAATGAAGGCTTAGAGAGGAAAATAGGCTTCTGAGTCTCAGTTCTCACCCACAGAAAGGGTTTCCTCCCTCTAGACATTTCTTAATCTTCATGTTAATGAAGAACAATGGTTACTCCAACTTTTCATTTTTAAAAATTGAAAATATAAGAATGGGGTTGCCCAGAGTTTAGGTCCTAACTCTCCATTGATTGGGATAAAATATGAATTATAAGATCCCTCTTCAAAAGAGTAAATTAAGGCAATTATGTTAAAAACTTGGAGGAAACGGATTCCAGAGGAATAAAGAAGAGAAAGAGAGAAACTTGAGAAAGATGCAAAAAAAGAAAATGTACTGTGTTTGATCCTTTAGTAATTTTCAGCTTTTAGACTATCAACTTGATAAAGAAGTAATTCTTAAAAGCAAGCTTGGCATTACACTTAAGCAGAATAGAGAATAGTGAGTAGTCTACATGAAATTAGTTTGGGGGTGCTAGGAGATCTCCCCTAAAACATTCTTTCATATACTGAAATGTGGAATGTCTGAAATGTTTCTAACAGGAGAAAAAAAACACTCTTCATTTCATAATTAGAAGCACACCCCTTGGGAAAATTAAGTATTGAATAAAATTCATACAAGTTATCATAAAATAATATCAGATCTTCTGATAATTATAGGGAGATGAAAAAGATATGTTGTGTGGTCGAGGGGGTTTCTGTGCTGAAGAATGAATAGAGGCATCAGAGCAGAGCCTAATAAGTCCACAGAGAACTCATGATTTGTCCAGGGTAGGCCCTACCCCAAAATCCTCAAGTTCTACAATATGCCAAGTGCTACCAAGAAATAAGTCCACAAGAAATAAGTTTCTCTTTTCATTCTCTCATGCTTGATTGGAGTGTTTGAAAAGAATAGAGCAAATGGCAAGGTGAGTAAATAATATGTACTTCACAATATTCTCTGACTCATAGAACTCACTCCTTGGCGTCTCGTCACGGAACACACACAACTACCTTAGCAGAGTGCTGAAAAATCAGCCAGGACATAGGAAAGGCAAGTCTGTCAGGTTCCTTATTGCCAGTAATTTTGTATCCAGACCCTCACTAGAGACAGCAGCAGGTGATAATTTTATCACTGGCTTTCAGGAGGGATCCTGCTGGGAAAGGAAAACAAAATAAGCTCTTCGCCTAGTGACAATAACTTGGCAGGACCTTGCTGGCTGAGATATAGGAAATATGCTTTAAAGCTGTGTTTGCCAATCTTTTTTTATTATTACCTTTTTAGCCATTTTTCCTCTAACCTCTTCCCATGAAATTTTAATACCACATATATACTGTATATTTAATGATGTACGGTATGCATGTCTCTGATTTACACACAAAAAGAGCAAGATATTTTTCCTCCCCCAAGAACCGTTGAAGGAGATATTGCTCCCATTGAGAATGTTTGTTTTATTTAGTTATTTTTTTAAATTTATTTTTGGTTGCTTTGGGTCTTTGTTGCTGCGCGCGGGCTTTCTCTAGCTGTGGCGAGCGGGGGTTAACGCTTCGCTGCGGTGCGCGGGCTTCTCATTGCGGTGGCTTCTCTTGTTGCGGAGCACGGGCTCTAGGCGCGTGGGCTTCAGTAGTTGTGGCTCGCAGGCTTTAGAGCACAGGCTCAGTAGTTGTGGCGCATGGGCTTAGTTGCACCACGGCATGCGGGATCTTCCCGGACCGGGGCTTGAACCCGTGTCCCCTGCATTGGCAGGTGGATTCTTAACCACTGCACCACCAGGGAAGCCCTGAGAATGTTTGTTTTAAAGTAATATCGTTGAATGTTATTATTACACGAGGCAGCTTATATTCTCTTTTTCCTAATTTGTGAAACTAGAATAGGCCATTAAAATTTGTTTTCATCCTTAAGAAAAAGACTCAACACCATGTTTAGGAAACTACTGTAGCAAAATCATTTAGATTAAGCAATTAAGGAGAATGAGTCAATTGGAGTTTTTCTGGCATGAAGTCAATTGCAGGGATGCTTTCACATCTTTCCCACTGCTAGAATTTGAAAGAAAGTGTCTCATGCCTTTAGAAATCATCTACATATAATTAGTAAGTCATTTGTATTGCAAATACTCCATACTCTCATATAGTTGTTTAGAACAAAGAGTTGGGATTTTACAGAATCAAAGTAAACCAAAGAGGCAATTCTGCCTCCAGGATGGGATCACATGACATTTGCATGTTTAACCAAATTTACTTAAATGTTCTCCACAGTTAGATTTATTCTACTACACATTTTGAAAATAATATCAAGAAAAATACCGTATACATCTTCTTATTTGAGCACACACACACACACAAATGTTCCCTCCTCTCTTAGTAAATTATTTTATTCTTCTCTGAAATAACAGCTCTGCCTTCAGTACCATGTAGTGGACTATGCCCTTTACAAGGTAGAGGAAAAAGTTTTTGTCCAGTTTTACTTGGGAAGGGAAGAAGTAAGAATGCTGCACCTTCCGTCCAGCACTGCTCACTTTATTTATGAGTGTCTCCCACCTGCTGCAAGGTGAAAGCACACAGCTTTATGCCTTCACGATGTATTCCCTCAGGGTTTTGAAGGCACTAGGAATAAGCTGGGTGAGCAGCACCCATACCAATAGAAAAAAAAAAAAAAAAAGCTAAAGTTCCATTAGCTGAAACTTTAAAGAAAAGAAATATAAAATGCAAATGAATGATTTCGTCAATTTTCAAACTGTCATCTACTGATAGAATCAAAGCAGGTACTCAAAAATGTATGATGGAGCTAGGGGTTCAGGCAAACATGGTTGGAATTCCAGCCCCACCACTCACTATGTGACCTTGTAAAAGTTTGCTTTATTTTCCTAGGCTCTGAGGCTAATTCTATACAACTGGGTTAATAATAGTCCCAACCTTGAGGGTGGCTATGAGGATTGCAGAGCAGAAGTGCCAGGAAAATGTCCAACACACTGCAAGCATTCAAAAAGTGCTTGTTGTTGATAACAATATTACCCCATTTTTCTTGCCTATTCTTTAATTATCCCCAGTATCGCCTTGTACTTAAGTACAGAATAAATACATGAATTAATGAATATAATTATGATACAATTATATATAACACCTAAGAATGGATATACCTAAGTTACATATTTTCTTCCTTCTTCCTTTGATTTTGGTCGTTAAAGACAAAGAGTCATGACTGTCACTATATCTAGAAATACAGGGATTAGATTTCATAATTTTTCCTTTGACTGCAGATTGACTATTCTATATATATGATGCTGAAAATCTCAGAGTTTAGTTGTGATTATCAAGAATGAAAGTTGTCTAAAGCTCAGATGCCAATTCATGCGTTCAATATGTAATATTAAAATCTTGAGATGGGAGTAGAAAAAATTAGCGATAATATATATTTCTATTATGACATTCTTCAGTTTTAATTTTTATGAATCTCATCATCCAGGAAACTGATAAGTTAATTGGTTAGTTTTATGTCTCCCTGAAAATAGACTAGAGGATCTAAAATGATGTTTCTCAAACAATAATGGACAGATGAACTACTGGGGGATCTTGTTAAAATGTAGATGCTAATTTAGTACATCTTGTCTAAGGCCTGAGATTCTGCAAGCATGTACATAATGCTGATGCTAATGTACGCAAACCACAGTTTGAAGATCTAACATCTTAATATACTCCACACTGCTTGAGTTAAGGGATACATAAAATGGTTTTGAGTCACTAAACAGAGATAAGTTATAATTTTTTAAAAAACGTAATTTTATCATCCATTTGCTTCACAGGGCAAATTTTAAGCTCTTTCCATAACTATCAATAACTGGAAAAATAAAAAATGATGATACACAAGTGAAGATTATAACAGATAAGTAAAGACAAGTGACAACTGACTGTGACTGGCAGACTTTATTTAGCTTTCACTAACAAGCCTGGCAAAAACCAAAAAGCTCCACTTGAAAGAGACTACTCAAATGTCAGTTTTTACGGAAAACAAAACAAGAAAAACACGGAGGGGTTGAATATTTAAAATCGTGATTAATATTAGAAGGCAAATAAAAAAGTGAGAAAATATTTGCATTGTATTTGATGGACAATAGGTCAGTCTTCCTAACTTATAAAGAGGTCTCAGATATAAAGAGTTCTTAGGTAAAGAGGTCTAGTTTAAAAATGGGCAAATGATTTGAACTGGCCACCCAGAGAAGAATAAGTTTATGTATATTTCAAAAATATAACCATACTAGTAAACTAAGAATTGCAAATTTAAAATACGATGCTATTTTTCAACTGTTGACTTGTGAGACTAAAAATTTTCATTCCCAGTTTTATCAGAGATACAGTGAAATGGATACTCTTATACAATGTACTCTCATAATGTTTTAAAAATCATTTAGAAATCTGTATCAAGGACCTTAAAATAGTCATACAGTAGATGTCCACTCAGGAACATAGAAGATTTGCCATTCACAAGTAGAGGCTTTCTCTCCTTAGTCCTGCCTAGATATAAAGAGACTAATTCCTAGCCTTAGTATTTGATGTATTCTTCTGTGGTCATGCTCTATTTGATTTGACTGAAAGCAAAATAACATCCCAAAGACTAGTGTCCTGATGAGGGTCACAGGATCAGATGACTCACATGCCCTGGTTCATATCCTCTCAGTCCAACTTGTTGCTCTGGCCATTGCTACAGTAACCAGCTACATGCAGATGTAACCGAACACCTTGCCTTCTCTCCACTCTATCTTCTCTTCTGACCCAGGGTTTCTCTGCCACCACTATGTGGGACACCTGCACGAACCCATTCAGTCTTTCTGATGCCTGTGCGAGCATGGATACATCAGGGAGTTAACCTCCATGGGATAACCCTAAGTCAATGCAAAACAAAGTACAAAATTTCCATTGAAACTGCTTATCTACCCACTCTAACTAGAATTCCTGAACTGCCAGCAGCAGAAACCAATACCAAGCCTTGCACACTAGGACCCAGCCTTTCACTTTATGGCAGGTTGATTACATTGGGCCACTTGACCCTGGAAGGGCAGCAATTTTCTCTTCTCAGACTTGAAATTATCTCTGGATACAAGTTTGCCTTTTCGGCCTTCAGTGCCTCTGCCAGGAGCACAGCTCAAAAGCTTATACCTGATTAAGTTACATAGAATCTTCCATAATATAACCTCAGACCAAGGGGCCATTCTAAGAGAGAAGGTATGACACTGAGTGCCAGATTCCAGAATTCACTCTCTGGTCCTACCATACAGGGTGCCATCTTGGAAGCAGCTAGCATAATAGATTTTTGAAGCACCTGTTAAAATGTATAAAGCATCATCTTTGGGTATCTGCTAAGATGAGAAATATGCATTGAACTAATGCCTGATATGCAACTCTATGGCCCCAATCTCTAGACTTACCCAGGACCATGAAATGAGGGGTAGAAGTAGAATTGGCCCACTGCATCACTCCTCACAGTGACCATTTTGCAGAATTTCTACTTCCTGACCCTACAAATTTAGGTTCTGCTGGATTAGAGGACATGAAGCCAAATGGGACTGGGGAAGGGAAGCAACAAGGGGAAGCTTCTTCCTGTGTACACTGTAAGGGTTCCATTAAAGCAGAAGCTAGTCAAGGTTCCCTCAGACCAGTGGAACAGTAGGCCAGGAAAAGAATTACCATATCATTGGACATGATCCCAAATACCATAAGGAGTGGTTGCTGCAATACAATGTGGGAAGACAGGAGTGTATCTAGAACCTAGGAGTTCACTGGAGCATCTCTTGGCGTTTTCATGCCTGCTGATGAGTCTAATAGACAATTGCAATAAACCCAAACCGGCAACATTAAAGCAACTGAGAACTCCAAACTCTTAAACTCAAACTCCAAACTCAAGCCATCTAGACTGAACCTCTAGTCAATGGTAAGAAAATTATAAAATTGGTGATAGACGAAGGAGAAAATAAATATTACTTGTACCTTTTGGACTAGCTGCAGCAGTGGAGACAGCACATCGTTCCATTAATATTTACATATTAAGTCATTGCATGTATCCTAGAAAGTTTTTGCAAAATAAATGTAATGGATGGTCAGCCAATACAATCTTTCAAATAGTTAGAGTGATTGATGATAAGTGAGAGTGAGAGTTAGTTACCCATTTTAAAAATAAGTTAGATAATGACAGGCAAAGAATATTTACACAGATCAATGAATAAAACATACCAGAAATAGATTTAAAATTATGTCAACTTACCACAAGATAAAGGTATTTCATGTAATTGGGGAAATGACAAAATTTTTCAACAAATGATAAGATAACTAAAGAGGATCCCTGCCTCTTGCCTCTATTATTTTTAAAATGCTAAAGGGATCAAAGATGTAAATGTAGGATATGAAAATGATAAAAGTAATGGAAGAAAATATGAAATAATATAAATGAACTAGAACAAAGATTGATCAACTCAACTACACAAAAATAAAATATAACTACAGAGCACAAATATCATAAATACAGTCAGGATAAAAGACAAGATTGTAAAACAAAAATTGTAACAGACAATTATAGGAATAATTAGATCTAAAAGAGCTTCTAAAATTAACAGAAAAAATCAATAGCCCAATTAAAATAAGCAGGGATATTAACCAATCATTCACCAAAAAAAGAAATATAAATGTCTTTTAAATGTGGAAAGATTTCCATCATCAATAAATTATAGTGCACATACACAGTGGTAGTTCTACATAAACTATGAAACCATTTCCAAGACACATTGTTAAATTTTCAAAAACAGGGTTAAAAACCAAGAATTTTAAAATGAATATGTGTATATAGTGCTTACGTGTGTATTTGCTTCTATATGCATAGATTATCTAGAGAGATACATAAATTATCTATAATCATGTTGCCTCTTGACAGGGGATGAAATGGGTACTGAAAAGGAATGACTACTTTTTACTACAAACCTTTTCATATTTTCTGGATTTTGTACCTTATGCATTTATTCATTATTTTTTAAAACTGGTTACCTAAAAGTCAATTATTTTCATCATTACTATGACTTTAGATATTCATTTACATCATTTTTAATACTTCTTAGAATTCCTATATATATATATATACACAATAGTTTATTTAATCATTTCTCTATTGTTGAACATTTTTTCCTAATTTTTTATGTTAAAGTTTTCACATGTTTGTATACACTATTTTTCTTCATATGCATGGTCTAGCCAAGCTGGTTTCTGTATAGTCTTTTCCTTTCCACTAACTCCACATGCCTTCCCCAGCCTCTTCTCAAGAGTTTTAAGTTCAATCTATCTTTTATACTCTATTTTCTTTTTCCGCTCTGGCCCTGAATTTTTTCTTTTATTTACTTCCTATGTATTTATTATTTCTCTGTACCTGTTTTGCTTCATCAATAAAATAGGAATACCAATATCAATCTCAGAGAGTATTTGTGAACATTAAATGAAATTGATGTGGGAAACATGTATAAGTGATTAAACACTACAAAAACATAAATTATACGATTCATATTCTGTTATACTTTATTATAATTATTTAAGTTACCATTTGTTGTATTAGTGTCACTGTTATATTGTTACCATTTTGTGTACCTCCGGCATACGTACATATTGCCTTTTTACTAGCTTGTCAGTACTTTAAAGAAGGATTCACTGTTCATCTATGTATCCTCTACCAGTAGGTATAGTTGGCACCTTGCACTGAGCAGTCCTCAATGATGTTGATAGGGCAATAAATGCAATAAATAAAACGTGATTGATTCTAATACTTGGATTTGGAGTTATGAACTGTTCCATTAAAAAAATTTTAATTCAGCTATCAGAGTATAAATGATATACTCATATATATTATATATAATATATATAGAGATTTTTTCCCATGGCTGTATCTTCTATCAAGTTCCAACAACACAATGGAACTTCTAGTTTCAAGATGGACTGAACATGCATGCCAAAATTTCTGGCTCCTATTCAAAACTGACATTCTGGTTTATGTTTAATATAGATACTGTAGAAAGTTTATAAAAGTAAATAAGTATTAATATATAACTATATTAAGAGGGGGAGATGGGATAAAATGTTCTGATATCAGTGAAGCAATGAACAAAGGCTGCCACTACTCCTAGACTTAAACCAATGACATCACCAAGAAGGTGACTGCAAGGAAAGGCCATGGTGTCAACAGGTGGTCATAATTGAGGACATAGAATCAAAACTAAGAATCATCAGGCATCTGAGAAATGCTGGAAAAGGAGGCAACAAATTCCTGAATCAAATAATTTATACCCAATAACTTAGAGATAATATAAAAATATCAAAGGGAGTTGGAATACATATAGTTACTATTCACAAAGAGATCAATAAAATACACCCATGACACAAAAGTAAATAGCTATAAAATAAAAATGTACACTTGTGGAAAAAGAAGTTAGAGGTCATAGAAATGGCAACTTGTTTGAAATTAGTAAAAAAGAAACTCATTATAGTCAGGTTAAATAACAAACTGAAACTAGCTAAAGAACAAAATAATTCGTATACATGAAATGTGCATCTTTCCCCCCAGGAACAATTGCTCAGTATTTGCTCATTCAAGGTTCCCAGAGACTTTATAGATTATAACTACCAAGAATAACAAGAGTTGGGCGGGCGGGCAGGGAGGACAGGAGGGAGCCGTGCTGCACGCAACTCCAGGAGGGGCAGCCCTGGAGGCTGAGGGACACTTCAAGACCTTGGTGGGACAGGGATTTGACTGGGGCCAGGCCCAACGACCAGGTAGAGACGTCGCTGGAGCCATTTAGGCAACCACGAAATGCGGTGCACGTGTATTTTTTGGGTTAGCCAAAAAGTTCGCTCGGGTTTTTCCATAACATGTTACGGAAATATATAATGCAAATAATGCAGTGGATTACCTTATGAAGACAAAAGACAATAGAAGCCGTGAGCCTGCTTCTGAGCCTGTTTCTGCTCACTCACTTCAGTGCTGGAATCACTTTGGTGTTTGCTTTACTTGCAGGTCCCTTTCCAGGTTTGCCTGCAATGAGATTTCACTCTCTAAATTTAAAGGACATCCTTTCTGAGCTGCTGTGAATAAATCTGGAATGATACTTTAAATTTTCATCTAATGGAGAATTAGCTGTACCTTGAATAAGGACTGCTGCACTGGGCGACTTCAGAATATCACTCACAATGTCATCCAACAGGAGCCAGAATCCCCATGGACTGAAGCAGATTGGCCTTGACCAGATCTGGGACGACCTCAGAGCTGGAATCCAGCAAGTGTATACCAGACAAAGTATGGTGAAATCCAGATACATGGAACTCTACACTCATGTTTATAACTACTGCACGAGTGTTCACCAGTCAAACCAAGCTCAAGAGGCTGGTGTCCCTCCTTCTAAATCAAAAAAGGGGGAGACGCTGGGGGGAGTTCAGTTAGTTGGCTTGGAATTATACAAAGAGCTTAAAGAATTTTTGAAGAATTAGTTGACAGATCTTCTTAAGGACGGAGAAGATTTGGTAGATGAGAGTGTACTGAAGTTCTACACTCAACAGTGGGAAGATTACTGGTTTTCAAGTGAAGTGCTGAATGGCATTTGTGCCTACCTCAATAGATATCGGGCTCTCTGCGAATATTACGGAGGACGAAAAGGAATCTACGAAATCTATTCTCTTGCATTGGTGACTTGGAGAGATTGTCTTTTCAGGCCATTGAATAAACAGGTGACAAATGCTGTTTTAAAATTGATTGAAAAGGAAAGAAATGGTGAAACCATCAATACAAGACTGATGAGTGGAGTTGTACAATCTTACGAGGAACTGGGGCTGAATGAAGATGATGCCTTTGCGATGGGCCCTATGCTAAAGGTGTACAAAGAATCCTTTGAGTCTCAGTTTTTGGCTGACACAGAGAGATTTTATACCAGAGAGAGTACCAAATTCTTGCAGCAGAACCCAGTTACTGAATATATGAAAAAGGCAAAGACTCGTCTGCTGGAGGAATAGCCGAGAGTCCAGTACCTTCATGAGAGCACCCAAGAAGAGCTAGCCAGGAAGTGCCAGGCAGGTGCTCATTGAGAAACACTTGGAGATCTTCTACAGGGAATTTCAGAATTTATTGGATGCCGACAAAAGTGAAGATTTGGGTCGCATGTATAATCTTGTATCTAGAATCCAGGATGGCCTGGGAGAATTGAAAAAACTCCTGGAGACTCACATTCATAATCAGTGTATTGCGGCAATTGAAAAGTGTGGAGAAGCTGCTTTAAATGACCCCCAAATGTATATACAGACAGTGTTGGATGTTCATAAAAAATACAACGCCCTGGTGATGTTGGCATTCAACGACAATGCTGGCTTCGTGGCTGCGCTGGAAAAGGCTTGCAGTCGCTTCATAAACAACAATGCAGTTACCAAAATGGCTCAGTCGTCCAGTAAATCTTCCGAGTTGCTGGCTGGATACTGTGACTCCTTGTTGAAGAAGGGGTCCAAGAACCCAGAAGAAGCAGAACTAGAAGACATGTTCAACCAAGTGATAGCGGTCTTCAAGTATATAGAGGACGAGGACGTGTTTCAGAAGTTCTACGCAGGGCTTCCCTGGTGGCGCAGTGGTTGAGAGTCCGCCTGCCGATGCAGGGGACACGGGTTCGTGCCCCGGTCCGGGAGGATCCCACATGCCGCGGAGCGGCTGGGCCCGTGAGCCATGGCCGCTGAGCCTGCGCGTCCGGAGCCTGCGCTCCGCAACGGGAGAGGCCACAACAGTGAGAGGTCTGCGTACCGCAAAAAAAAAAAAAAAAAAAAAATGTTCTACACAAAGATGCTGGCAAAAAGGCTTGTTCATCAGAACAGGGTGAGTGATGATGACGAAGCAAGCACGATCTCTAAGCTAAAGCAAGCTTGCGGTTTTGAGTTTACCTCTAAACTTCAGCAGATGTTTCAAGACATGGGTGCAAGCAAATATTTGAATGAGCAGTTCAAAAAGCTCCTGACAAATTCAGAGCCGCTGGGCTTGGATTTCAGTATTCAAGTTCTGAGCTCCGGATCATGGCCTTTTCAGCAGGCCAGTACGTTCGCCTTGCCGTCGGAGCTGGAACGGAGTTATCAGCGCTTCACAGCGTTTTACGCCAGTATCTGTCACAGTAGCAGAAAATTGACGTGGTTATATCAACTGTCTGAAGGAGAATTAGCAACAAACTGCTTCAAAAACAGATACACCTTGCAGGCATCTACATTCCAGATGGCCATCCTGCTCCAGTACAACACAGAAGACGCGTACACCGTGCAGCAGCTGATGGACAGCACCCAGATCAAAACGGACGTTTTTGCACAAGTCCTACAGATTTTAGTGAAGTTGAAGTTACTGGTCTTGGAAGACGAAAATACACAAGTTGATGAGATGGAATTGAAGCAAGATACCTTAATAAAATTATATCTTGGTTATAAAAACAAGAAATTAAGGGTTAACATCAATGTGCCAATGAAAATGGAACAGAAGCAGGAACAAGAAACCACACACAGAAACATAGAGGAAGATCGTAAACTACTGATCCAGGCGGCTCTCGTGAGAATTATGAAAATGAGGAAGGTTCTAAAACACCAGCAGTTACTTGGAGAAGTACTGACTCAGCTCTCCTCAATATTCAAGCCTCGGGTCCCAGTATTTAAGAAATGCATTGACATTCTGATCGAGAAAGAATATTTGGGGCTTCCCTGGTGGCGCAGTGGTTGAGAGTCCGCCTGCCGATGCAGGGGACGCGGGTTCGTGCCCCGGTCCGAGAAGATCCCACATGCCGCGGAGCGGCTGGGCCCGTGAGCCATGGCCGCTGGGCCTGCGCGTCCAGAGCCTGTGCTCCGCAACGGGAGAGGCCACAACAGAGAGAGGCCCGCGTACCGCAAAAAAAAAAAAAAAAAAAAAAAAAAGAATATTTGGAGCGAGTGGATGGTGAACAGGACACCTACAGTTACTTGGCGTAACCCTTCTGGAAGGGTCTGACCGCGGGCGCAGCCCCTCGTCCCGTGGAAAGGATGGAGACGAGTTCACCGCGGCAGCTACGCCCCCCGCACCTCCTGCTCAGCCCCCAGGCTCCCACTGAGGGCTCGGGGCGATCAGAACTGCTCAGGATCGCCACACTTCAAGTTTGTAAATACGGACACCGATGCCATTTAACCTAATTTAAGACCAGAGGGGATGGAACCTTCCATGCTGAGGGTTGCATGCTTCTGCATCCGAATCAACCCATTAGCCACGTGAATAACAGCTGCCGGCTGGGCGGCCCCTCGGAGGCCAGCAACACCTAGAGAGCAGGTCTGAACGGACCCACGTGTTATCTGCTGTGAAAAACCATTTGTATAGTATGGTTCATTTTTTAATGTGTGAAAATAAAGAAAATTAAAGGAAAAACAAGATAACAAGAGTCGACTCTAGAAAGTATCAAAGGGACGTTCAGAAGCATGGAGAATAAATCCAGAAGTTCAAATTTTTATTTCAGTGTAATTCCAGAAAAATGTAACAGAGAAAATAAAAGAAAGCCAATATTTGAAGAAATAATGGGAAATAATACCTCAGAATTATGGAAATATATGATTCCACATATTACAAAAGTCCACTTAATGCAAAGCAATATCATAACATTTAAAAAGCAAGAAACAAATAAACACATTGCAAAGCAACTTCCACATGCTAAGGGTAAAGTGAAACTTCAAAAGCCATCAGAGGGGAAAAAACAATGTAATAAAGTGTAAAAATCAATTTTCATGAGCTATTTTGTCAGGTTCATTAGATACATGACATCAATTAGATACATGACATCCAAATTACTGAGAAGTGTAAAAATCAATTTTCATGAGCTATTTTGTCAGGTTCATTAGATACATGACATCAATAGAGCAATACTTCCAAATTACTGAGGGAGAGTTCTGCTTCTGCAACACAGAGGGCATCAGGGAAGTTCAAGGTAGTAAAGACAAACGGAATAGAAAATTCTGAAGAAGATCAAGCGTAAGTGGGAATTTGATATATTTGGAGGTTGTATGACAAATTAGCGGTTGGAGTGACCAACTAATTAATATTGGCTCTGGTTCTCCACAGAAACATATTTAAATAGAATGTATATATGTTATTACTTACCTCAAACACAAACACAAATTCCAGATGGAGAACAGAACTAAATAAAAACAGAAACATGACTTTTTAATAAAGAAAACTGTCTCTATGATACTGAGGTAGGGAAGCCTTTTAATTAAACATTTTTCCAAGGTAAAATTAGTCAAAAAAAGGATTGCCAAGGGCTTCCCTGGTGGCGCGGTGGTTGAGAATCCGCCTGCCAATGCAGGGGACACGGGTTCGTGCCCCGGTCCGGGAAGATCCCACGTGCCGCGATATATATATATATATATATATATATATATACACATAACACATATAATGCTGCATTAAGAGAAATGCTCAACAAAAGGGGACACTTTTCTTGCCCTGGTATGCCCCAATCCACCACCAACTCATATAAGTACACATCTTGAAGGAGGCTATTGAATCTACTATAAAACACAGTTTAGATCCCAACTTCTCTAAGGGACCTATAAACCTCTCAGATACAATCACATTCTCTCTGACTTATTACTATGTCACCTATTTCATCTATGGACTTTGCTTTACCTATTGTCCTGCACATTATTATTCATTTACATGACTTTTTCCTCTAGCATATAATGACTCTTTAAGCATAGTAAACATGATTTTTCATCATCATATTCTCAGTCCCTACCACAGTGCCTGGCACATGGTGCATCTATAGATATTCATTAGATTGAAATTAAGTTAATTTGAGGAAATGAATCACTTACATTGCATTATAGTTAAAAAATGAAAAGATTTTGGAGCAAATTTGATTCGGGGAAAATATATATGTTTTATGTAATTTTTATCATAATAATATTTGTTGTAAACAGTAATAATAAAACCCAAAGATGATATATTACCATCAAGTATAGAGTTGAAAAGAAAAAGAATTGCACAGTGTCTACTTAATATAGTTCAGTTAACATCTGTTTGTGGTGCCATTAGTTACTACCTACTGACTAATGTTCAACCATGATCAGCAAATTAGGAGGTTGTATTCCTGATGACACGTCTATTTTCTGCCTAATGGTGTATTAATTTAGCTGACATTGGCTGTCCTGATTAGAATCAATTCACACATCAGAACATTGTTTATTGAGCATGACAAATATTTGCCTTAACTCGTTTGCTTTCCTGTCTTTAAAAAAAAAATAAATGATGCACTAAGAAGGCCTAATAAGAAACGAAATTTAAATTATTCTGTTCAGAGCATCCCCAGTCCCAATCTCTTGATTTTCAGATCACTAGTGGACTTCAATATATATATAACTTCTCAGATAAGACACTAAGACACAGACAAAGTAGTTGTGTGTTTGTGTATGTAATTTATTAATGTTTACTTCTAATAAAATATAGATTTATGTGTAAAATTTATATCTTTATATATAAATATATATGCTAAATTATGGATGTTGATAAATTCATGAAAATTTTAACTAAGGAAAAAAAAGCATAATGGCAGGTATAGATTATACTATAACAGGCATATTACTTTTGGCTAACATAAGAAGTTGGCCCTCGATTATAAATTCATAATCAATTGAACACTGTATTGTATGCATTAAGGCAGGATGTGGGCAACCAGTCCTTAAAACTAGTTTGATGTACTGGTTTTTCTCCATTTAACTTTTCCTGTAGCTGCTGCTTTAAAATTTTCAATGGATTGCATTCCTGTGCTCACCTACTCTCTGGTTTATGATTGGATCTGGTCCAAAAAGGCACTGGCAGGGTATGAGAGGAAGGAAGGAGTCCACAGCGTTTATTCCCTTGACCCCTTCCATTCTGAGATACTGTATGATTATGCCTGCACCTTTTTTATGGTCTAGCTTCTGTCAGGGAGATTTTTTCCCATGGCTGTATCTTCTATCAAGTTCCAACAACACAATGGAACTTCTAGTTTCAAGATGGACTGAACATGCATGCCAAAATTTCTGGCTCCTATTCAAAACTGACATTCTGGTTTATGTTTAATATAGATACTGTAGAAAGTTTATAAAAGTAAATAAGTATTAATATATAACTATATTAAGAGGGGGAGATGGGATAAAATGTTCTGATATCAGTGAAGCAATGAACAAAGGCTGCCACTACTCCTAGACTTAAACCAATGACATCACCAAGAAGGTGACTGCAAGGAAAGGCCATGGTGTCAACAGGTGGTCATAATTGAGGACATAGAATCAAAACTAAGAATCATCAGGCATCTGAGAAATGCTGGAAAAGGAGGCAACAAATTCCTGAATCAAATAATTTATACCCAATAACTTAGAGATAATATAAAAATATCAAAGGGAGTTGGAATACATATAGTTACTATTCACAAAGAGATCAATAAAATACACCCATGACACAAAAGTAAATAGCTATAAAATAAAAATGTACACTTGTGGAAAAAGAAGTTAGAGGTCATAGAAATGGCAACTTGTTTGAAATTAGTAAAAAAGAAACTCATTATAGTCAGGTTAAATAACAAACTGAAACTAGCTAAAGAACAAAATAATTCGTATACATGAAATGTGCATCTTTCCCCCCAGGAACAATTGCTCAGTATTTGCTCATTCAAGGTTCCCAGAGACTTTATAGATTATAACTACCAAGAATAACAAGAGTTGGGCGGGCGGGCAGGGAGGACAGGAGGGAGCCGTGCTGCACGCAACTCCAGGAGGGGCAGCCCTGGAGGCTGAGGGACACTTCAAGACCTTGGTGGGACAGGGATTTGACTGGGGCCAGGCCCAACGACCAGGTAGAGACGTCGCTGGAGCCATTTAGGCAACCACGAAATGCGGTGCACGTGTATTTTTTGGGTTAGCCAAAAAGTTCGCTCGGGTTTTTCCATAACATGTTACGGAAATATATAATGCAAATAATGCAGTGGATTACCTTATGAAGACAAAAGACAATAGAAGCCGTGAGCCTGCTTCTGAGCCTGTTTCTGCTCACTCACTTCAGTGCTGGAATCACTTTGGTGTTTGCTTTACTTGCAGGTCCCTTTCCAGGTTTGCCTGCAATGAGATTTCACTCTCTAAATTTAAAGGACATCCTTTCTGAGCTGCTGTGAATAAATCTGGAATGATACTTTAAATTTTCATCTAATGGAGAATTAGCTGTACCTTGAATAAGGACTGCTGCACTGGGCGACTTCAGAATATCACTCACAATGTCATCCAACAGGAGCCAGAATCCCCATGGACTGAAGCAGATTGGCCTTGACCAGATCTGGGACGACCTCAGAGCTGGAATCCAGCAAGTGTATACCAGACAAAGTATGGTGAAATCCAGATACATGGAACTCTACACTCATGTTTATAACTACTGCACGAGTGTTCACCAGTCAAACCAAGCTCAAGAGGCTGGTGTCCCTCCTTCTAAATCAAAAAAGGGGGAGACGCTGGGGGGAGTTCAGTTAGTTGGCTTGGAATTATACAAAGAGCTTAAAGAATTTTTGAAGAATTAGTTGACAGATCTTCTTAAGGACGGAGAAGATTTGGTAGATGAGAGTGTACTGAAGTTCTACACTCAACAGTGGGAAGATTACTGGTTTTCAAGTGAAGTGCTGAATGGCATTTGTGCCTACCTCAATAGATATCGGGCTCTCTGCGAATATTACGGAGGACGAAAAGGAATCTACGAAATCTATTCTCTTGCATTGGTGACTTGGAGAGATTGTCTTTTCAGGCCATTGAATAAACAGGTGACAAATGCTGTTTTAAAATTGATTGAAAAGGAAAGAAATGGTGAAACCATCAATACAAGACTGATGAGTGGAGTTGTACAATCTTACGAGGAACTGGGGCTGAATGAAGATGATGCCTTTGCGATGGGCCCTATGCTAAAGGTGTACAAAGAATCCTTTGAGTCTCAGTTTTTGGCTGACACAGAGAGATTTTATACCAGAGAGAGTACCAAATTCTTGCAGCAGAACCCAGTTACTGAATATATGAAAAAGGCAAAGACTCGTCTGCTGGAGGAATAGCCGAGAGTCCAGTACCTTCATGAGAGCACCCAAGAAGAGCTAGCCAGGAAGTGCCAGGCAGGTGCTCATTGAGAAACACTTGGAGATCTTCTACAGGGAATTTCAGAATTTATTGGATGCCGACAAAAGTGAAGATTTGGGTCGCATGTATAATCTTGTATCTAGAATCCAGGATGGCCTGGGAGAATTGAAAAAACTCCTGGAGACTCACATTCATAATCAGTGTATTGCGGCAATTGAAAAGTGTGGAGAAGCTGCTTTAAATGACCCCCAAATGTATATACAGACAGTGTTGGATGTTCATAAAAAATACAACGCCCTGGTGATGTTGGCATTCAACGACAATGCTGGCTTCGTGGCTGCGCTGGAAAAGGCTTGCAGTCGCTTCATAAACAACAATGCAGTTACCAAAATGGCTCAGTCGTCCAGTAAATCTTCCGAGTTGCTGGCTGGATACTGTGACTCCTTGTTGAAGAAGGGGTCCAAGAACCCAGAAGAAGCAGAACTAGAAGACATGTTCAACCAAGTGATAGCGGTCTTCAAGTATATAGAGGACGAGGACGTGTTTCAGAAGTTCTACGCAGGGCTTCCCTGGTGGCGCAGTGGTTGAGAGTCCGCCTGCCGATGCAGGGGACACGGGTTCGTGCCCCGGTCCGGGAGGATCCCACATGCCGCGGAGCGGCTGGGCCCGTGAGCCATGGCCGCTGAGCCTGCGCGTCCGGAGCCTGCGCTCCGCAACGGGAGAGGCCACAACAGTGAGAGGTCTGCGTACCGCAAAAAAAAAAAAAAAAAAAAAATGTTCTACACAAAGATGCTGGCAAAAAGGCTTGTTCATCAGAACAGGGTGAGTGATGATGACGAAGCAAGCACGATCTCTAAGCTAAAGCAAGCTTGCGGTTTTGAGTTTACCTCTAAACTTCAGCAGATGTTTCAAGACATGGGTGCAAGCAAATATTTGAATGAGCAGTTCAAAAAGCTCCTGACAAATTCAGAGCCGCTGGGCTTGGATTTCAGTATTCAAGTTCTGAGCTCCGGATCATGGCCTTTTCAGCAGGCCAGTACGTTCGCCTTGCCGTCGGAGCTGGAACGGAGTTATCAGCGCTTCACAGCGTTTTACGCCAGTATCTGTCACAGTAGCAGAAAATTGACGTGGTTATATCAACTGTCTGAAGGAGAATTAGCAACAAACTGCTTCAAAAACAGATACACCTTGCAGGCATCTACATTCCAGATGGCCATCCTGCTCCAGTACAACACAGAAGACGCGTACACCGTGCAGCAGCTGATGGACAGCACCCAGATCAAAACGGACGTTTTTGCACAAGTCCTACAGATTTTAGTGAAGTTGAAGTTACTGGTCTTGGAAGACGAAAATACACAAGTTGATGAGATGGAATTGAAGCAAGATACCTTAATAAAATTATATCTTGGTTATAAAAACAAGAAATTAAGGGTTAACATCAATGTGCCAATGAAAATGGAACAGAAGCAGGAACAAGAAACCACACACAGAAACATAGAGGAAGATCGTAAACTACTGATCCAGGCGGCTCTCGTGAGAATTATGAAAATGAGGAAGGTTCTAAAACACCAGCAGTTACTTGGAGAAGTACTGACTCAGCTCTCCTCAATATTCAAGCCTCGGGTCCCAGTATTTAAGAAATGCATTGACATTCTGATCGAGAAAGAATATTTGGGGCTTCCCTGGTGGCGCAGTGGTTGAGAGTCCGCCTGCCGATGCAGGGGACGCGGGTTCGTGCCCCGGTCCGAGAAGATCCCACATGCCGCGGAGCGGCTGGGCCCGTGAGCCATGGCCGCTGGGCCTGCGCGTCCAGAGCCTGTGCTCCGCAACGGGAGAGGCCACAACAGAGAGAGGCCCGCGTACCGCAAAAAAAAAAAAAAAAAAAAAAAAAAGAATATTTGGAGCGAGTGGATGGTGAACAGGACACCTACAGTTACTTGGCGTAACCCTTCTGGAAGGGTCTGACCGCGGGCGCAGCCCCTCGTCCCGTGGAAAGGATGGAGACGAGTTCACCGCGGCAGCTACGCCCCCCGCACCTCCTGCTCAGCCCCCAGGCTCCCACTGAGGGCTCGGGGCGATCAGAACTGCTCAGGATCGCCACACTTCAAGTTTGTAAATACGGACACCGATGCCATTTAACCTAATTTAAGACCAGAGGGGATGGAACCTTCCATGCTGAGGGTTGCATGCTTCTGCATCCGAATCAACCCATTAGCCACGTGAATAACAGCTGCCGGCTGGGCGGCCCCTCGGAGGCCAGCAACACCTAGAGAGCAGGTCTGAACGGACCCACGTGTTATCTGCTGTGAAAAACCATTTGTATAGTATGGTTCATTTTTTAATGTGTGAAAATAAAGAAAATTAAAGGAAAAACAAGATAACAAGAGTCGACTCTAGAAAGTATCAAAGGGACGTTCAGAAGCATGGAGAATAAATCCAGAAGTTCAAATTTTTATTTCAGTGTAATTCCAGAAAAATGTAACAGAGAAAATAAAAGAAAGCCAATATTTGAAGAAATAATGGGAAATAATACCTCAGAATTATGGAAATATATGATTCCACATATTACAAAAGTCCACTTAATGCAAAGCAATATCATAACATTTAAAAAGCAAGAAACAAATAAACACATTGCAAAGCAACTTCCACATGCTAAGGGTAAAGTGAAACTTCAAAAGCCATCAGAGGGGAAAAAACAATGTAATAAAGTGTAAAAATCAATTTTCATGAGCTATTTTGTCAGGTTCATTAGATACATGACATCAATTAGATACATGACATCCAAATTACTGAGGGAGAGTTCTGCTTCTGCAACACAGAGGGCATCAGGGAAGTTCAAGGTAGTAAAGACAAACGGAATAGAAAATTCTGAAGAAGATCAAGCGTAAGTGGGAATTTGATATATTTGGAGGTTGTATGACAAATTAGCGGTTGGAGTGACCAACTAATTAATATTGGCTCTGGTTCTCCACAGAAACATATTTAAATAGAATGTATATATGTTATTACTTACCTCAAACACAAACACAAATTCCAGATGGAGAACAGAACTAAATAAAAACAGAAACATGACTTTTTAATAAAGAAAACTGTCTCTATGATACTGAGGTAGGGAAGCCTTTTAATTAAACATTTTTCCAAGGTAAAATTAGTCAAAAAAAGGATTGCCAAGGGCTTCCCTGGTGGCGCGGTGGTTGAGAATCCGCCTGCCAATGCAGGGGACACGGGTTCGTGCCCCGGTCCGGGAAGATCCCACGTGCCGCGGAGCGGCTGGGCCCGTGAGCCATGGCCACTGAGCCTGTGCGTCCGGAGCCTGTGCTCCGCCACGGGAGAGGCCACAACAGTGAGAGGCCCGCATACCACAAAAAAACAAAAAACAAAAAAACAACAAAAAAAAAGATTGCCAGATGTTGTGGCTATCTCAAAGTACTAATAATCATTTGACGAAAGACAGCATTAACAAAATTAACAGGTGGAGAAAACCTGGAAGAAATAGTTATGTATAAATATAAATAAAATATTATAAATATATAAAATACATATTACAAAATAAAGGACTAGTATGTAGCATAAAGAATACAAGTCAACAAGAAAGGCGCAAACAACTAAGTGGGACGCTGGAAAAAGACAGTTTTTCAAAAAATGAAAAAATTGGCTTAAAAATATATTATAAAGTATCCAAACACTAATAATTAAACAAATGTGATTTGAAAGAACAGAAATGCATTATATTTCCCTCATCAAATTAGGAAAAAAATTAAAAATGGTTTAAAGGTCGCTTAAGTTTGGGGAAACATAAACTCTCGGAGTTCTGATGTTTACATTGGGGCAGACAGTTTTCAGGGCAATTTGAGACTGTCTGAAAATATGAAAGGTGCATGCTCTATAACTTAGTATTTCTGTTTCTAGGTACCTCCTTTAGCGATCTACTCATGCATGTCAAAGTAAACACTCATAGGTTGCTCTTCCTTAATGTAACTTGTTTATTGGCCTTCAAGGACATCACACTCTATTGTTTTTTCTCCTTTGTCACTATTCACTCCTACTCTATTGTTTTTTCTCCTTTGTCACTATTCACTCCTAACTCTTCACTGTTGTTTTCTCTCTTTCCTGATCCTGTGAGGTTGGAGTAGCCCCAGGCTCAGCCCCTGTCGCCTTCTTAATTATCACAGATGGCTCACGGCTTTAAACAGCATCTATAGGCTGATAACTCCAAGATACCTGTCTCCAGATCAGATCACTCTCCTAAACTAGACTCATATATCCAGTGTCCTAATCACTCACTGCTGTATCATTCGACAGAAATCTTCTGTGCTTCCTCAAATTCCCTTGGCCATCTCTTTATTTACAGAGATGCTTTCTTCCTTGTGGGCTACACTGCTGCTGCCTTTGCCAGTGCCCTTGCCAAGTTTCCTCAACTGGCTGGAGGTCAAGGTGAAGTCCTAGACCTTCACACCTCTCATGTCCCACAGACCAATCCCCGTCCACTTGCAAACCTCAATGAAAAAAATGGGGTGTGGGATCTGTCTTCCTTATTGACCACCAAGGAGCTGAACAATAACATCCAGTAAAGCAGGGCATTGTATCCTCTTGACTAATGGGAATCGAGAGATGGAAGGAAACTGAGTAGGTAAATTCTGTCTCCTCTCTCTTCTAAACTATTCTGAGGTATAGTTTCTTGGGGCTAATAAATTCAGACTGGGAGGAGGAGAGAGAAATCACTGCCCTTAAAAAGTGAAAGGCGCCTGTGAGTGAGTCAAAGCAGACCTGTAGTCAGTCACACATTTGTGGCTCCTTCTCCATCTCCTGCCCACACGCATCACTTCCTCCTCCAAATTCCTAAACTGAGTCTAGATTTCTTCTTCTCATGTATCCCCACGGCATCTAGCATCTTGCTGAACACACATTAAAAACTCTCTAAAATAAATGTCTTTTTAAAGAGAAGGACAATGAGGCTGGGAGATGGAACATGTGAAAGGGAAAGAAGGAAAGAAAAGAAGAAAAAAATAATTCAGACCAACACATCTGCTATTCTCTCTCTACACAGTTGTGAAGAGCTATTTGCTTTTTCTCTAAGTAACAAAATCCCAATGATTTATGCAGTTAAGAGAAAAATCTATGTTCTTCTGGCAAAGGATCTGAAACCTATATTAAAATTTAGACTTATCAAAGTAAAAGCAACTAGCTTCTTGGCAGGTATGGAAACATTAATTGGGCATCTTAAGTATCCTTCTAACCTCTCTTTCCTCCCTTTTGGAATTTGCCCAATTTATAACTGACAGGTTATGCTTCATAAATATTGCTATCTTTGGGCTACTTTTCTGTACCAGGACTTACATTTGTCCCCAAGAGTTTTTAGTATCAGCTCTATAGTCTTATTCCAGGATTTATGATCTACTCTTTAACCATACCTTAACAATACTCTAACCTTTGCTGCCAAAGAATCTTATGTTTTACAGCTGCCCTAAACAATATCTATTTTGGTCAGAGAGTTTTAACTCTCTTCTTTTTATGTCTACAGACTCAGGGTAATGCTGCTTTCTCTGCGTAGAATGTTTTTTTCCCTTCCTACCTCTAAATATGTTACCATTATAAAAACTTTCCCTTCTCAGTGACTATAGGCCCTTTCAGTCATGGGATAAATAAAGAAAATGAAGACATAAGTCTGGCTTCCAGAATTCGATAATTTAATTGATCTCATGATGACTGTCACCATCAAGAGATGTTGCAACGCAGTTGGTACTATGACCCAGCTATAGCTTAAACACACGTTTATAAGGCATAAAGACAACTTTTTTTTTTTTTTTTTTTTTGCGGTACTCGGGCCTCTCACCGTTGTGGCCTCTCCCGTTGCG
>NC_041218.1:85822415-85824657 GCF_002837175.3 Physeter macrocephalus
CCGGGGCACGAACCCGCGTCCCCTGCATCGGCAGGCGGACTCTCAACCACTGCGCACCAGGGAAGCCCGACAACTTTTTTTTTATTGCCATCACAGGTGAGCCCTCTGTATTTGCCTCTATAATATCTCATCTATTACAAACGAGTCAGCACTAGTCATTCAAAACATTTATCCATACTTTTTATATGCCAGGTGATCTTAAGACGCTGACAACTCATTGGTGATCATCCCTGTCCTTTTAGAACTTCTATCTTAATGAAGAGAATTAATACATAAATGAGATAGTTTCAAGGTTATAAATGCTATCAAAAAACAGGATGATCTGACAGTAAATTGGACAAACGAGAGACAACTATAGATTGAGTCATCAGGGCAGATTTTCTGATATTGTGCAATGTGAGTTGAGGCCTGATAAAAAGACACAGCATTTCAGGAGCCCGGGAAAGAGGATTCCAGATAGTGGGACCAACAAGAACAAAACTCCTGAGGTTGAAAGGATATTGGTATATTGGGGTAACAAGAGGGTACTGTGTGGTTGCAGCATAGTGAGGAAGCGAGAAAATGGCACAAGTTCGAAGGAGGCAGGGACCAAGCGTCCAGACCTTGTAGACCAAAGTATGGAATTTGCATTTTTTTTTTTTTTTTTTTTTGGGTATGCGGGCCTCTCACTGTTGTGGCCTCTCCCGTTGCAGAGCACAGGCTCCGGACGCGCAGGCTCAGCGGCCATGGCTCACGGGCCCAGCCGCTCCGCGGCATGTGGGATCTTCCCGGACGGGGGCACGAACCCGCGTGCCCTGCATCGGCAGGCGGACTCTCAACCACTGCGCCACCAGGGAAGCCCGTGGAATTTGCATTTTATTGAAAGTAAAATGAGAGGCCACTAGAGGATTTTAGCACAGGGTTGACATCCAATTTTCATGTCAAGATCACTCTGTTCCCTCCATGGAGAAGGGGGAAGGCAGCATATCCGTTCTTCCATTGCTCCTATTTCAGAGGTAGGTTCTGGAAAAACATTATGAGTTTTGGAATAAAGTGGCTTTTAATATCTGCTAATGATCATCAAGAGGTTTCTAGGTAGACCCTTGTTCTGTTGACAGCACCAAAGGTGTTGGCTGCAGAGTATCCCACATTCAACATCGGTAATCAAATGACTACCAAACATTCCAAAGGTATATATGCAAGGAGACAGACCGGAGGGAAAAATCTTCTAGGATAAGAGGAAGTTCCATTACAACTGGGTAGACCAGTTTATTAGACAAGGAAATAATAAGGCTGAAACAATGTCTAAATTACAAATGCATTAACCAGGGCAATTTTGTCTTTATATGAAGAACACAGCATAGCTTCCCCACGTCTGATTTACTCCCTTTCAACTACTTTCAGCAACTAGGCATAATTCATTTTATTGGGCTGCAGTTTATTGGGCTCTTTTTGCAGATAATATGCTGTTAACTAATTGAAGGTTTGTGGCAACCCTGTATCAAGCAAGTCTATCGGCACCATTTTTCCAAAAGCACTTGCTCACTTTGTGTGTCTGTGTCACATTTTGGTAGTTCTTAGAATATTTCAAACTTTTTCACTATTATTATATTTGTTATGGTGATCTGTGATGAGTGATGTTTGATGTTATTGTTGCAAAAAGATTGGGCTTCCCTGGTGGTGCAGTGGTTAAGAATCCACCTGACAATACAGGGCAGTATCTAGAATCCAGGATGGCCTGGGAGAATTGAAAAAACTCCTGGAGACTCACATTCATAATCAGTGTATTGCGGCAATTGAAAAGTGTGGAGAAGCTGCTTTAAATGACCCCCAAATGTATATACAGACAGTGTTGGATGTTCATAAAAAATACAACGCCCTGGTGATGTTGGCATTCAACGACAATGCTGGCTTCGTGGCTGCGCTGGAAAAGGCTTGCAGTCGCTTCATAAACAACAATGCAGTTACCAAAATGGCTCAGTCGTCCAGTAAATCTTCCGAGTTGCTGGCTGGATACTGTGACTCCTTGTTGAAGAAGGGGTCCAAGAACCCAGAAGAAGCAGAACTAGAAGACATGTTCAACCAAGTGATAGCGGTCTTCAAGTATATAGAGGACGAGGACGTGTTTCAGAAGTTCTACGCAGGGCTTCCCTGGTGGCGCAGTGGTTGAGAGTCCGCCTGCCGATGCAGGGGACACGGGTTCGCGCCCCGGTCCGGGAGGATCCCACATGCCGCGGAGCGGCTGGGCCCGTGAGCCATGGCC
>NC_041218.1:85829044-85834023 GCF_002837175.3 Physeter macrocephalus
GGCCTCTCCCGTTGCAGAGCACAGGCTCCGGACGCGCAGGCTCAGCGGCCATGGCTCACGGGCCCAGCCGCTCCGCGGCATGTGGGATCTTCCCGGACGGGGGCACGAACCCGCGTGCCCTGCATCGGCAGGCGGACTCTCAACCACTGCGCCACCAGGGAAGCCCGTGGAATTTGCATTTTATTGAAAGTAAAATGAGAGGCCACTAGAGGATTTTAGCACAGGGTTGACATCCAATTTTCATGTCAAGATCACTCTGTTCCCTCCATGGAGAAGGGGGAAGGCAGCATATCCGTTCTTCCATTGCTCCTATTTCAGAGGTAGGTTCTGGAAAAACATTATGAGTTTTGGAATAAAGTGGCTTTTAATATCTGCTAATGATCATCAAGAGGTTTCTAGGTAGACCCTTGTTCTGTTGACAGCACCAAAGGTGTTGGCTGCAGAGTATCCCACATTCAACATCGGTAATCAAATGACTACCAAACATTCCAAAGGTATATATGCAAGGAGACAGACCGGAGGGAAAAATCTTCTAGGATAAGAGGAAGTTCCATTACAACTGGGTAGACCAGTTTATTAGACAAGGAAATAATAAGGCTGAAACAATGTCTAAATTACAAATGCATTAACCAGGGCAATTTTGTCTTTATATGAAGAACACAGCATAGCTTCCCCACGTCTGATTTACTCCCTTTCAACTACTTTCAGCAACTAGGCATAATTCATTTTATTGGGCTGCAGTTTATTGGGCTCTTTTTGCAGATAATATGCTGTTAACTAATTGAAGGTTTGTGGCAACCCTGTATCAAGCAAGTCTATCGGCACCATTTTTCCAAAAGCACTTGCTCACTTTGTGTGTCTGTGTCACATTTTGGTAGTTCTTAGAATATTTCAAACTTTTTCACTATTATTATATTTGTTATGGTGATCTGTGATGAGTGATGTTTGATGTTATTGTTGCAAAAAGATTGGGCTTCCCTGGTGGTGCAGTGGTTAAGAATCCACCTGACAATACAGGGCACACGAGTTCAAGCCCTGGTCCAGGAAGATCCCACATGCCGCAGAGCAACTAAGCCAGCGAGCCACAACTACTGAGCCTGCGCGTCACAACTACTGAAGCCCGCGCACCTAGAGCCCGTGCACCACAACAAAGAGTAGCCCCCACTCGCCGCAACTAGAGAAAGCCTGAGCGCAGCAATGAAGACCCAACGCTGCCAAAAATTTATTAATTAATTAATTAATTTTAAAAAAGAGTATGACTGGCTGCAGGCTCAGTTAATGATCAGCACTTTTTGCGCGTCCGGAGCCTGCGCTCCGCAACGGGAGAGGCCACAACAGTGAGAGGTCTGCGTACCGCAAAAAAAAAAAAAAAAAAAAAATGTTCTACACAAAGATGCTGGCAAAAAGGCTTGTTCATCAGAACAGGGTGAGTGATGATGACGAAGCAAGCACGATCTCTAAGCTAAAGCAAGCTTGCGGTTTTGAGTTTACCTCTAAACTTCAGCAGATGTTTCAAGACATGGGTGCAAGCAAATATTTGAATGAGCAGTTCAAAAAGCTCCTGACAAATTCAGAGCCGCTGGGCTTGGATTTCAGTATTCAAGTTCTGAGCTCCGGATCATGGCCTTTTCAGCAGGCCAGTACGTTCGCCTTGCCGTCGGAGCTGGAACGGAGTTATCAGCGCTTCACAGCGTTTTACGCCAGTATCTGTCACAGTAGCAGAAAATTGACGTGGTTATATCAACTGTCTGAAGGAGAATTAGCAACAAACTGCTTCAAAAACAGATACACCTTGCAGGCATCTACATTCCAGATGGCCATCCTGCTCCAGTACAACACAGAAGACGCGTACACCGTGCAGCAGCTGATGGACAGCACCCAGATCAAAACGGACGTTTTTGCACAAGTCCTACAGATTTTAGTGAAGTTGAAGTTACTGGTCTTGGAAGACGAAAATACACAAGTTGATGAGATGGAATTGAAGCAAGATACCTTAATAAAATTATATCTTGGTTATAAAAACAAGAAATTAAGGGTTAACATCAATGTGCCAATGAAAATGGAACAGAAGCAGGAACAAGAAACCACACACAGAAACATAGAGGAAGATCGTAAACTACTGATCCAGGCGGCTCTCGTGAGAATTATGAAAATGAGGAAGGTTCTAAAACACCAGCAGTTACTTGGAGAAGTACTGACTCAGCTCTCCTCAATATTCAAGCCTCGGGTCCCAGTATTTAAGAAATGCATTGACATTCTGATCGAGAAAGAATATTTGGGGCTTCCCTGGTGGCGCAGTGGTTGAGAGTCCGCCTGCCGATGCAGGGGACGCGGGTTCGTGCCCCGGTCCGAGAAGATCCCATATGCCGCGGAGCGGCTGGGCCCGTGAGCCATGGCCGCTGGGCGTCCCCCAGGAATGGCACTGCTCTGGCTGGGTCTGCTGAAATGTTTGATATCATCCTCTAGACCAGTGGTTCTCATCCATGGGTGATTTTACCTGCCAGGAGATATTTAGCAACGTCTGAGACATTTTGGATTGTCATAGCAGGGTGGTGCTACTGGCATCTAATGGGTAGAGGGCAGGGAGGCTGCTAAAAACCCTACAATTCAGAGTACAGCTCCCCACTACAAATAATTATCTCATCCACAATGTCAGTAGTGGCAAGTTTGAGAAATCCTGTTCTATACACACAAAAAATGTTTTTAATAGATCCTGCCTTTTGTAAGCACATAGTATAGGGTGACACATTTGGGAGTGAAAGTGAAGGCTGAATAACTCATGAGGACAACAGGTGTAAATGGAGGTTGTCACATACAAACTGGGAGGTATGCTCACCCCAATTCTGGAGTCCCAGGAAATGGCTCAAGGTCAATTCTCTGAAAATCACTTTGGGAATGCTAACTTGTCTAATGAGCAATTTGGTGAGAAATGCCTTAAACTAGATTTACACCAATTTGTCATCAGTCTTGGGCTACCAGCAGAAAGGATAACAGCAGGGGTGAGGCCAAGGGCAGGAGCTGAGAGGTGAAAGGCAGCAGTAAAGCAAATGCAATGAATCCATGATAGAACCAAAATCTGGGGAGGGGGGGGAGTCCTCCACAGCTTTGGAATCAACTCTGGCAAGTTGGTTATATGGCAAATTGGTGATTTGGCAAATGAACCATTCAATGAGTTGGCTTTTGATGCATTAGCTCTCTCCAAATTGATTTTTGGACAATAACATGTTTACCTAGGAAACATCTACGAAAGAAGAGGTGCTTAAAAAGTGGGGCATAGGGGCTTCCCTGGTGGCGCAGTGGTTGCGCGTCCGCCTGCCGATGCAGGGGAACCGGGTTCGCGCCCCGGTATGGGAAGATCCCACATGCCGCGGAGCGGCTGGGCCCGTGAGCCATGGCCGCTGGGCCTGCGCGTCCAGAGCCTGTGCTCCGCAACGGGAGAGGCCACAACAGAGAGAGGCCCGCGTACCGCAAAAAAAAAAAAAAGAATATTTGGAGCGAGTGGATGGTGAACAGGACACCTACAGTTACTTGGCGTAACCCTTCTGGAAGGGTCTGACCGCGGGCGCAGCCCCTCGTCCCGTGGAAAGGATGGAGACGAGTTCACCGCGGCAGCTACGCCCCCCGCACCTCCTGCTCAGCCCCCAGGCTCCCACTGAGGGCTCGGGGCGATCAGAACTGCTCAGGATCGCCACACTTCAAGTTTGTAAATACGGACACCGATGCCATTTAACCTAATTTAAGACCAGAGGGGATGGAACCTTCCATGCTGAGGGTTGCATGCTTCTGCATCCGAATCAACCCATTAGCCACGTGAATAACAGCTGCCGGCTGGGCGGCCCCTCGGAGGCCAGCAACACCTAGAGAGCAGGTCTGAACGGACCCACGTGTTATCTGCTGTGAAAAACCATTTGTATAGTATGGTTCATTTTTTAATGTGTGAAAATAAAGAAAATTAAAGGAAAAACAAGATAACAAGAGTCGACTCTAGAAAGTATCAAAGGGACGTTCAGAAGCATGGAGAATAAATCCAGAAGTTCAAATTTTTATTTCAGTGTAATTCCAGAAAA
This sequence comes from Physeter macrocephalus, assembly GCF_002837175.3. Lineage (NCBI taxonomy): Eukaryota > Metazoa > Chordata > Mammalia > Artiodactyla > Physeteridae > Physeter > Physeter macrocephalus. The sequence continues at coordinate 85,833,112 of NC_041218.1, forward strand.
ATGTAACAGAGAAAATAAAAGAAAGCCAATATTTGAAGAAATAATGGGAAATAATACCTCAGAATTATGGAAATATATGATTCCACATATTACAAAAGTCCACTTAATGCAAAGCAATATCATAACATTTAAAAAGCAAGAAACAAATAAACACATTGCAAAGCAACTTCCACATGCTAAGGGTAAAGTGAAACTTCAAAAGCCATCAGAGGGGAAAAAACAATGTAATAAAGTGTAAAAATCAATTTTCATGAGCTATTTTGTCAGGTTCATTAGATACATGACATCAATTAGATACATGACACAAATTACTGAGGGAGAGTTCTGCTTCTGCAACACAGAGGGCATCAGGGAAGTTCAAGGTAGTAAAGACAAACGGAATAGAAAATTCTGAAGAAGATCAAGCGTAAGTGGGAATTTGATATATTTGGAGGTTGTATGACAAATTAGCGGTTGGAGTGACCAACTAATTAATATTGGCTCTGGTTCTCCACAGAAACATATTTAAATAGAATGTATATATGTTATTACTTACCTCAAACACAAACACAAATTCCAGATGGAGAACAGAACTAAATAAAAACAGAAACATGACTTTTTAATAAAGAAAACTGTCTCTATGATACTGAGGTAGGGAAGCCTTTTAATTAAACATTTTTCCAAGGTAAAATTAGTCAAAAAAAGGATTGCCAAGGGCTTCCCTGGTGGCGCGGTGGTTGAGAATCCGCCTGCCAATGCAGGGGACACGGGTTCGTGCCCCGGTCCGGGAAGATCCCACGTGCCGCGGAGCGGCTGGGCCCGTGAGCCATGGCCACTGAGCCTGTGCGTCCGGAGCCTGTGCTCCGCCACGGGAGAGGCCACAACAGTGAGAGGCCCGCATACCACAAAAAAACAAAAAACAAAAAAACAACA